>NC_080546.1:45071948-45377878 GCF_028640845.1 Ahaetulla prasina
CCCAGTGGCCAGATTCTATTTCTTAAAGGTATGCCTTTTATAGCTAGATAGATTAAGCTTTCTTTATCACCTAATTTCCAAATTCAAGAGATTTTATAACCCTTGAAATCCTGTTGGGTAAAGCCAAATTAAGCATGATAATCAGATGTTAAGACTATTTACCAGGATACATTACAATCATTGATATTTTCCTTGGTACTTTCTTTGATGTGCTTGAACTGAGAAGTTATTTAAACTTATTTGATAATTTTGTTGCTTTTTAAATTTTCTACTGTCGACATGAAGCAATCTTCTACGGTACCATTAAATGTGTGCTCTCAATATCACCAAGAGTGAGACTACTTTTAAATATTTCTTACTCGTGGGAAAACTCTCTATGAACAAAGTGCCATATAATATTATAATCCTTCCTTTGTTTTATGGACGAGGGAGAAGCAGATAAGCTCTAACAAAACCATCAAGCTCCAAATACTGAAGCAGGAAACTTTTATTACTGAAGAAAGCTAAAATCTGCTACTTTCATATCATATCTCCAGCATACAAAAAGGAAACATTTTGTACGCCACCTTGAACTCCTTGAAGAAAAGAGGCATATAAATCTAGCAAGAATCACTGGGGAAGATCCTACTTGGAAAATTAAAGGCATTAGGGGAAATAATCTAAGAGAGGGCATGGTGGCTAAATTTTATCACCAATTTTACAAGAACAAGCTTACAAGCTCAAAACAGCAGCCACTGACAGACATTCTTAATGAAATTGGGCTTATCAGGCCTGAGAATTAGAAGTGACTCAACAGAACAATAAAAAAGAGAAGCATCTGTGAATTGCCAAAACAAGAACTATTGTATAGTAAAACAGATTGTAAAAAAAAAGATTTTGTAATATGAGGAATTGAGTTGAAAAAAGCAGAATGTAACACTTTTCTATGTAGAAAAGATCAAGTAGAACACTAATATAGTTGGAACCAATGCAACAATCAGTCTACAGCAAATGTACATAAAATAAAGGGCACAATTATAGCTGCAGGTGCTACAGGAGAATACAATATGAAGTACTGAACTACAGGTAATCCTCCAGTTACAAATGTAATGGAGCCTGCCAATTACATTCCTAACTCAAGGATTCATAGGAGTGAATCACGTAATTTTAACATGATCACTCCCTGCTTTTGCCCACTTATCGCTAATCAAATGCACGGATCAAGTGCACAAGGTATCTCAGGGTGGGGAAGGCCATGGGAGGCCTAGTAATGGAACAGGCCACCCAAGGCTTCCCCGACCCACTGAGATACCTCATGCTACCTCCCTCCCATCCTGCCATGCCAGACTCACTTACCTTCAAAGGTCTGTCTCTTTTCTGCCATGGTTTCTTTGTCTTTGAGGAAGAGGAGAGCAGGACAATTTCACTTCCAGCATCCAGTCGGTTTGCAAATGCTTTTTGTGCCAAGAGTGAAATCTTCTGGGGGCTGTGATCTCACAAAAGCGAATCGGTGCCTGAAGTCACACAAGATTACAGTCCTCAGAACATTTCACTCTCAGCGCAAAAAGCATTTGCAAGCCAAGAGACACTGGAAGCAAATTGTGTTGCTTCCAGCCTATCAGTCGGCTTGCAAATACTTTTCACGCCAAGAGTGAAAGGTTCTGGGGCTGTGCTCTTGCGTGACTTCAGGAACCCGTCTGTTTATGCAGCGATTTGGTGCCTGAAGTCACACAAGATCACGGCCCCCAGAACATTTCACTCTCAGTGTGAAAAGCATTTGCAAGCCAACTGGACACTGGAAGGGGAATCATCCTGCACTCCTCTCCCTCAGGCAAATAAACCATGGCAGAGACAGATCTTTGCAAGGTAAGTACATCTGGCATGGCAGGATGGTAGAGGGAAGCAGTTCTGGTTCTGGTATTTTAGTCCACTCATGATCTTAGAATAGCAGTAAAAACCTACAGCACTAAATAATGTAGGTTTGGAAGGCATACCATGAGACAGAATTCATAGTGCTATTAGTTAGGAACAATGTATTCTGACTATCTTTCTTAATTAATTTGAATTTTTTTTCCATACATGCTGGCAACAAAAGTGAGTACACCCCTAAGTGATAATGTCCAAATAGGGCCCAAAGTGTCAATATTTTGTGTGGCCACCATTATTTTCCAGCACTGCCTTAACTCTCTTGGGCATAGAGTTCACCAGAGCTTCACAGGTTTCCACTGAAGTCCTCTTCCACTCCTCCGTATCATGGAGCTGGTGGATGTTAGAAACCTTGAGCATCTCCGACTTCCATTTCAGGATGCCCCACAGATGCTCAATAGGGTTTAGGTCTGGAGACATGTTTGGCCAGTCCATCACCTTTACCCTCAGCTTCTTTAGCAAGGCAGTAGTTGTTTTGGAGGTGTGTTTGAGGTCGTTATCATGGTGGAATACTGCCCTGAGGCCCAGTCTCCAAAGGAAGGGGATCATGCTCTGCTTCAGTATGTCACAGTACATGTTGGCATTCATGGTTCCCTCAATGAACTATAGCTCCTGTGCCAGCAGCACTCCTGCAGCTCCAGACCACGACATTCCCAATACTATACTTGACTGTAGGCAAAACACACTTGTCTTTGTACTCACCTGGTTGCCACCACACACACTTGACACCATCTGAACCAAATAAGTTTATCTTGGTCTCATTGGACCACAGGACATTGTTCCAGAAATTTTATTTTTTATTTATTTATTTATTTATCAAACTTCTATACCGCCCTTCTCCCGAAGGACTCAGGGCGGTGTACAGCCTTCATTTAAAACAATTAATATACATATTAAAATAACCATTAAAAAGCTTATTCAATAAAAGGCCAAATTAAAACCGTCGACTGACCATAAAAATACCCAATAAAATTACCATTAAAAGTTTAAAATTTAAATTTAGAATTTAAAAAGTCAGGCCAGTCCTACTTGTATAAATAAATAAGTTTTCAGTTCCCGGCGGAAGGTCCGAAGGTCAGGCAATTGGCGTAAACCGGGGGGAAGTTCGTTCCAGAGAGTAGGTGCTCCCACAGAGAAGGACCTTCCCCTGGGGGCCGCCAGCCGACACTGCTTGGCAGACGGCACCCTGAGAAGACCCTCTCTGTGAGAGCGTACGGGTCGGTGGGAGGCATGTGGAAACAGCAGGTGGTCTCGTAAGTACCCGGGCCCTAAGCCATGGAACGCTTTGAAGGTGGTAACCAAAACCTTGAAGCGCACCCGGAAGACCACAGGTAGCCAGTGCAGACTGCGCAGGAGTGGTGTTACCCGGGAGCAACGCGGTGCTCCCTCAATCACCCGCGCAGCTGCATTCTGGACTAACTGCAGTCTCCGGGTACACTTCAAAGGTAGCCCCATGTAGAGAGCATTGCAATAATCCAGTCGAGAAGTGACGAGCATGAGTGACCGTGCATAAGGCATCCCGGTCAAGAAAGGGGCGCAACTGGCGGACCAGGCGGACCTGGTAAAAAGTTCTCCTGGAGACGGCCGTCAAGTGATCTTCAAACGACAGCCGTTCATCCAGGAGAACGCCCAAGTTGCGCACCCTTTCCGTTGGGGCCAGTGGCTGGTCAGCCGCGGTTGCAGCTGACTGTACCGGGATGCCGGCATCCACAGCCACTCCGTCTTGGATGGATTGAGTCTGAGTCTGTTTCTCCCCATCCAGACCCGTACGGCCTCCAAACAACGGGACAGCACTTCGACAGCTTCGCTGGGGTGGCCTGGGGTGGAAAAGTACAGCTGAGTATCATCAGCGTACAGATGATAACTCACCCCAAAGCCACTGATGACCTCGCCCAACGGCTTCATGTAGATGTTGAACAGGAGAGGCGAGAGAATCGACCCCTGCGGCACCCCACAAGTGAGGCGCCTTGCGGCCGATCTCTGCCCCCCTGTCAACACCGTCTGCGACTGGTCGGAGAGGTAGGAGGAGAACCACCGATAAACGGTGCCTCCCAACCCCTCCAACCGGCGCAGCAGGATACCATGGTCGATGGTATCAAAAGCCGATGAGAGATCCAACAGGACCAGGGCAGAGGAGCAACCCCTATCCCTGGCCCTCCAGAGGTCATCCACCAACGCGACCAAAGCTGTCTCCGTGCTATGCCCGGGCCGGAAGCCGGACTGGAACGGGTCTAGATAGACAGCTTCCTCCAGGTACTGAGGGAACTGCCGTGCCACCACACTCTCTACAACCTTCGCCACAAAGCGAAGGTTGGAGACTGGACGATAATTACCCAAAATAGCTGGGTCCAGGGAAGGCCTCTTGAGGAGGGGTCTCATCACCGCCTCTTTCAAGGCAGCGGGAAAGACCCCCTCCATCAAAGAAACATTTATAATACCCCGGAGCCAGCCTCGTGTCACATCCTGAGTGGCCAGCACCAGCCAGGAGGGGCACGGGTCCAGTAAACATGTAGTGGCATGCAGCCTCCCCAGCAACCTGTCCATGTCCTCGGGAGCCACAGAATCAAACTCATCCCAAACCACATCAACAAGACGAGCCTCAGTCATCTCATCTAAGGACAAATCTATGTCCTTAGTCTGCTTGTCTGCAGCAAACCATTTACAGGCTTTCTTGTGCATCTTTAGATGAAGTCGTTCCTTCTGGGATGACAGCCCTGCAGATCAAGTTGATGCAGCACGCAACGTATGGTCTGAGCACTGACATAGGCTGACACTCACCCCCCTCTTCAACCTCTGCAGTAATGTTGGCTGCCCTCATATAGCTATTTCCCAAAGCCAACTTCTGGAGTGCCCAGCTAAGCATGGGCACTCAACTTCTTTGGTTTGACTATGGTGAGGCCTGTTCTGAGTGGAACCTCTCCTGTTAAACCACTGTATGGTCTTTGCCACCATGCTGCAGCTGTTTCAGGGTCTTGGCAATCTTTATAGCCTAGGTCAGGGGTTTCCAACCTCAGCAACTTTAAGACTTGTGGACTTCAATCCCCAGAATACCTCAGCCAGCAAAGAAATTCTGGGAGTTGAAGTCCACAAGTCTTAATGTTGTCAAGGTTGGAGACCCCTGGCCTAGGCCATCTTTATGTAGAGCATAAAGATGTTTTTTCAGATCCTCAGAGAGTTCATTGCCATTTTGAACTTCCAGTGACCAGTATGAGAGAGTGAGAGCGATAACACCAAATTTAATACACCTGCTCCCCCTTCACCCCTGAGACCTTGTACCATTAATGAGTCACATGACACCAGGGAGGAAAAATGGCTACTTGGGCCCCATTTGGACATTAGGGGTGTTGCCACCAGTTTAGACATTAATGGCCGTGTGTTGTGTTTTTTTGAGGGGACAGCACATTTACACTGTTATACAAGCTGTATACTCACTACTTTACATTGTAGCCAAGTGCCATTCCTTCAGTGTTGTCACATGAAAAGATATACTTAAATATATACAAAATGTGAGGGGGTGTACTCACTTCTGTGATATACTGTATATGATATTTATTTCCAGAAACCAGCACCAGCCCCTTCAAATCTATGATCACTGTAGTATGTAGATCACATGACTCATCATACATTTCTATGGTGAAATTTGAAAAATTAGTCAGCAATTATATTATCTCTAGCATATGTTCTTGAAAATAAAGATTTGTTGAATAAATACTGTGATGGAAAAACCAGTCTTACTGATGTTAGAAAAAGTAATTTCATATATAGTTATGAATTCATTTTTGCAAGGTTTTTTTTGTTATACTTGTTGTCACAGATGACCAGAAAGTTAAACAGAGTACCCTTTTCTCATTTGTTCTCCTTGCCAATTGTCCATGTCCTCCTTTGTTTGTTTATATATCTGGTAGCCCTACACAGGGCACTAAACCAAAACTGAACTTTAATTGGTGTTTAGAACACCATGTCAAACTCAATTCTCATTGGGCACGGATGAAAATGGAAATGTGAGGAAGATGCTACAGTAGCAGGCATTTGGGCAAAGTGGCATACTTTATGAATGGCACAAGCTGCATCTCTTTATAAAGTTAAACAGTATGGCATACATGTTTATTATTTATAAAAGAAATGATAAAGCCACACAGAAATATGCAACAGCTAAATTTCCCATAGGTAATTCTCCCTGGATGAAGGAAAGGATCGTGTTGATTTAGGCTACAATCCTGCTGACTTCTAATATGGGTAGATCTACAAAGGATTGTGCTGCAGATAGGAGCAAATTGAAAAGGTCATACCTTCTGTGCCCAAACATATTAAAAATGCAATTAAATACATATTTACAATGCCTTATTTTTAATCAAGGTGGCATAGCCTGCCATGAAAGGAGTTGATTTTGGATCAGCTGTTAAGGCTTAGACCAGTCTTAGATAAAATTCGCAGACATGAGCATTGCAACAGGATAAAAACCAAATAAATAATTGAAAGTATTACCAACAGACAAGCTAAGTATCTGGGGAGATTCTTGGTCATCCATTTCATAGTTGTCAGTAACAGTAACAATAACAGAGTTGGAAGGGACCTTAGCCCCTGCTCACACAGGAGAACTATACTAGGGATTTGAACTGCTGACCTTTCTGATCGGTAAGCTCAGTGTCTTAGCCACTGAGCCACCTAGTCAGGTCTCAAAAGTGTTTTTTTCAAAAAGCAACTGGACTGAGTTTTTCCTCGAGGAAGAAGAACGTTTCGTTTCCCATCCAAGAAACTTCATCAGCTGCGATTGCGGTGGAAATGGAAGGATAAGTCTTGACAGTTGAGACTGGACGGCCTGTACAGAGAGTGCTAAGGGGCCAGGGGTCTGTAAAGAAATACAATCCCACCTCACCACCATCATGGGGGTCAGAACCTATCCTTCCCCCACCCCATCACAACTGACGAAGTTTCTTGGAAGAGAAACGAAACGTTTTGTTTATTCTTTCCAGTGGCCTTTTGAGAAAACGCTTTGGAGACGACAGGCAGTTTAGTCCGAAGCTCGAGTAGAGGGAAGGCCTTGCAATTGATTAACTCGAGAGAGAGAGAGAAGGAGAGGTGGGGGGTTCCGCGCGATCCCCCTCCGAGGAATCTGAGGACGGACGTGGCGGTGGGAGGCGAAGCCGGAGGGCAGCTACTCACTGTGCGGGTCGCTCTTCTCCCGGACTCCGTCCACTCGACCATCAGGGTTAATCCTCAGGAAGAAGCCTCCGTTTTTGCAGTACAGCCGCTTGGGGTCCTTAAAGTGTCCAGGCGGGAAGGGGCCACCGCTGCCGCCGCCACCACCGCCGTCGTCGGGGAAGGTGGTGATGCTCCCCGTAGCCGCCATCCCCGCCGGGCCCGGCGCCACAACCGAGGGCGCCCTTCTGGACGCCCTTCCGCCGCTTCTCCCCGCGCCTCGACGGCTCCCTCTGCCGCGGCCCCCCAGTATCGCCTCTCGACGGCTGCCCCGCGGAGCGCCTGCCTGAAAGGGAGCGCTCCCTCGCACGGGGAGGAAAGGCGGGGAGGGCTGGGGAGGGGGGAAGAACGGGAGGGGGCGTCCTCTTTGCCCCGCTTTCGTTCTCCTTCCAAAGCTTCTTCACGTCGCTCCGCAGCTCCGAGCTGGACGTCCAGTCAGTTCTTTTCGCCAGGCGGTCAACAGAGCCCGGCCGGCGGAAGGCTTCGCTGCCTGCTGTCGCCCAATGCCAGGAGCCAAGAAGGGAGTCGCTACCTCCTGTGGCTGCCTTAGGAGGCCCGCTCAGTCCGCGCTATTATTTACTTGTTTGTTGCCCCCGGCCTCCCCCGGCCCCTCCTCCTTCCTGCTCTCCTCCCCACACACACACCCCACACACACACACCTTCCCCTCGGCGCTTCCCTGCGCTGGCTCTCTGCCTGTCCCCCGGCACGAGAGAACCGCTCGCCCTGGCTCCGCTGCTGGAAACTGGCAAGGATGGAGAAGCGAAGAGATTCGTTCCTTCCCGCCTCCTTCGCATCCCTTCGCGTAACCCTACCCTGCCCAGCGCTCGCTTAACTCAGCTCCGGGGCCCTTTTTGGGCCGCCTGGGCAAATCCCGAGTTTGGCCGTTGCCCCTGCGCGATCGGTCACTGCTGCCCCACCGTAAGACGGGCCTCAGGCTAATCTAGAGGTCCCGGGAATTATCCTCACAAAGGGGATAATTCGCGGTTCTTTCGCGACAACCGATGGGAACGTTTCCATGTGGCCTAAGGATACCAAAACCAAAACTCTTTTGAAACGTCGAGGTGATAGGGTAGCTCTAAAAGATCAGGGGTGCCCATTTCCCTAAGAGAGGTTTCAAGGGTTTGTTTGTTTTATGGGGAGGCAATGGAGACAGTTGTTCTGATCCCATACATCAGGGGTCCCCAACCTTGGTAACTTTAAGCCTGGTGGACTTCAACTCCCAGGGGAATTCTGGGAGTTGAAGACCACCAGGCTTAAAGTTGCCAAGGTTGGAGACCCCTGCCATACAAGGAGAAGTGTTTATACCGCGTAGTACAGCATTTGTAATCAAATTTACAATTAGTTGAATCAATACTTTCTATTCAAGAAAATAAAACTTAGAGTCCCAAGTGTTAATTGCTGCTTAAAAGACCACAAAACCTTTTGAATTTTCAATGTTTCTGAATAAATGTGACTAAAACTCTCTTTTCCACAGGTTCTAAAACTACACAAAGAAAATCCAATTAAACAAATGAGTCAAAAAAACATATCACACTTATTTGTTGATTTATTGAGGACAATGATCCAAACCAATATTTTCTGTGGCAAAAGTATGTGAACTTCTAGGATTATCAGTTCATTTGAAGGTGAAATTTGAATCAGGTATTTCAGTCCATGAGAGAATAATCAGGTGAGAGATCCTGTTTAAAGAACAGAATGCAAGGCTTTCACTATCAATATCTTATCTTCACAAGCAGATATCTGGAGATGTGTCATGACTCAAACAAAGGAGTCTGAGGGCCTCCCCAAAACTAGAATTGATGCTCACCAGACTGGAAAAGTTACCTGTAACCTGACTATACTGCAAAGCTCTAGATTTCTTGATCAATGTGCCTTAAATAAAGTTTGCCTACAAAATAAATGTTTGGCCAATGTATGCTGAAGGAATGACCATGGAATTTTACTTGGGAAATTTTCAGAAGAAATATCTGGTCAGTTGGAATGTTAAATCCCATACAGATCTGGGAAGAGAGGAGACATTTAAAAAAATCATTTATGATCCTAGATCAGAGTGAATTTCTACTTGGGCCATTCCTACACTCACCATAAGTAAAATAAACATAGACTTAGGACAGCAAGGTTAGGGGGTACCATAGAGTTTTCCCCCAATTATACCATTAACTTTTTCATTACCACACTTCAGGGTTTTTTGCCTTGTTTGCTGTATTTGACTTTAGTGTGCACTGTTGAAAACATTTTCTTTGGCATGGTGAAACATTAACATTTAAAAGATAGGTTTGAAGTTGTTATCAAATATTATATTTATTTCTCTCTCATGAAGTGAGAGTCTCATTTTCCCAGGGGCACCACAATGGCCTGTGCTTAGGACATCAGTTGGCTTCAATCCACCTATGACTTGGACACTATATATGTTTAGAGCTAAGAATATGAACGGCTTGGTTACCATAAGATAGTAAAGAAGAACCAACCACAGAACAAAAAATGTTAGACCTGTAGAAAACATTATCTCTTTCCATCAAAGAGCATGATGCTTGGAATCCCATAAGACCTTGTCCTCTTTTAAAATTAATGATGTATGACTGCAGTATTCTAGAAACTATTTGAAGTAAGCCTCATTGAATACTATAAATTTACAAATAGCAAAACCTTGTTGCACTTTTGTAAGCATCTTGTGATTCAACTATTTCAATGAGATTAAGTTACATTCTTTCTATAACTGTACCCATATTATAAAACAATCTGGCAACTGAAATGTGCCAGAATTCATTTCTGTTGGATGATTGGGTGATCTGCTTATGATGCTATTTATATTTCAGATGTATGCAGGTGGTCCTTGACTTACGACCACAATTGAGCCCAAAATTCCTGTTACTAAGTGAAACATTTGTTAAGTGAGTTTTGCTCCATTTTACAACCTTTTGTAGGAGATGACTAGGCTGATCCTGAGGGAGGGGTCAAATGTATCATCAGTTATGAGTTCTTGCATGCCCACAAGAAATCTAGGCCCAGCCCACCTTGAATTCCTTTTTAACTCCTGCTTATTTCCTTTAATCATTAGTAATTCAGATTCTTGTAGACAGCTTAAGCTTGCAGTAAATCATTATACTCATTTGAACTGCCTGAATCTCCTGATTTCTCCCATACTTTCCCCCTTTGTTACCACCATTGATTTTGCTTGCCAGAAGGTGGCAAAAGGTGATCACATGATCCCGGGATGCTGCAATCATCATAAATATGAGTCAGTTGCCAAGCTCTGAATTTTGATCACTTGACCAGGGGGGGGGGGGAGGGGCTGCAATGATCATGTGAAAAACCTCATGTCACTTTTTTCAGTGCTGTTCTAACTTTGAACAGTCACTAAATGAACTGTTGTAAGTCAAAGACTATCTGAATGCAAAAGTCAATAGTCAAACATATACAAGAATTCATTATTGGTAACTTTCTGAAACAAGTTCTAAAGAAACTGGAAACATTGACAACAGTGTAGAAAAGCTTATTTTAAAATCACAGTGCAGTAATAGACTCATTTGTCTTAATTTTTTTTTTTATTTGCATTTATATCCCGCCTTTCTCCGAAGACTCAGGGCGGCTTACACTATGTTAGCAATAGTCTTCATTCTATTTGTATATTTATATACAAAGTCAACTTATTGCCCCCAACAATCTGGGTCCTCATTTTACCTACCTTATAAAGGATGGAAGTCTGAGTCAACCTTGGGCCTGGTGGGACTAGAACCTGCAGTAATTGCAAGCAGCTGCTGTTAATAACAGACTGCATTAGCAGTCTGAGCCATAGAGGCCCCATCCTGAATGTGATATGCCAAAATTCACACTTTGCCTCATTCATTCAACTTAGACTCACCTTTCAATGATGAGGAGCCTGCTGGGCAATCACAGGTGCTGTGCCAATTTCATGCTGAGCAAAAATGATTCAATCAACTCCCTAAGTGCTAAACAAATAACTAATCTGTCATATGTTCCTATGAAACGGGCAGGAATCAGATGTGCAATCATGTTTATTTGCAAGAAATTAACTCTCTCCTGGAACACAACTGGAATGATTAGGAAATGTTATGATCCTGGAACAATGGAGTCCCCTGTTGATTAGGTCAAACCCAGGATTATATTAAAACTAAATGTGCCTAAAACTCAGAGAATGATTGTGTGGCTTGACTTGAATGTAAATACTTTAATTAGAAAATGGATTGAGTGATGTACATATGAAAACCAGATAATTTTGTTCATCTGAAAAAACTCTAGTAACTGAAAACATACTACATATTTGTGTCCTTTAAAGCAGAAAATGTTCTCTGAAAACATCACTTTTGGAAATGAAACATTTTCCTACAGATAACACAAACTGACATTGTGATGTACACTTAAAGATGTTATGAATTTGTTTATGCTGTAAAAATAAATTGCAAGTTTTTTAAACAAAATAGACATTAGGGTACTCAGGGATGCAATAATGCTACAATGAAGTTCTTATTATTTTGCCAAAGACTATTAATTATACCTTTACATGGGAAAATATAAACCTTTCTAATTTATTAGCAAGAAACATTATTTATGATTTGGTAGATTAAAAAAATATAAGCAAAATTGGATTGAAAGTAATTTCTGGTGAGTTTGGGAACTACAAAACAGTCTGCGTTATAAAAGTTATGGTGTAAATCTGGCAACACTATAGTGCAACCCTAAAAACATGTGGACTTGCAACATTGACTGGATGTTACAGCATATGATTTCCAAGGGCAGCTTGTGTGTCATCACCCTGTATTATAAAATATCAAATCTGTAGCAGGGCAGCTGCTCACAAGATCAGGACATCTAGTTTTTTTCTGACTTTATTCTTAAAGTTAGTTCTTCTTTCTCAATCAAGTGCCCCCAGTGGATCATAAGTTCAAAGAATTCTGCCTTTTAAGTATTGCACATTTCTAATTAATCAGAAATTTACATGACTTTTTTAAAAAAATCACAGCATTACAAGAACAAGAATTCTGAGCAATGTAGAAATGAAATATGATCATTGCGGACTTTAGTGGTGATCAAATCTCTGGCAAGTTTATTATCATATGATGATAACATAATGATCATACTTTTTCTCTTTTTAAATGATGCCTAAGTGCATAAAACTTTCTTAGCTTAAAAAAACGCAAAGTTAATGAATAACAACTTTTAACAGTTGAATTAACAATGATGGGCTGAACTCACATTTCCTAAAGTGAAATATTAATCAGCACTATGTTTAAATAACACGTCACATGAAGAGAATGTTCTCCATTCTTGACGGTTCTGTTCTCCCCAAAGAACAGACATAAAAATTCACTGCTTTCTACTTTGCTTTCACTTCACTCTACAACTATAGCCATAAATTCACAGCATGAGGCCCAACAAGGGATTCTAAGTGCTTAGTACTTAAGTCATGTTCCAAGAGACTTTCAAAGCAAGAACCACTGAGTACATCTCAATAAACAAAAAAAAACCCAAAAAAACTGTACATAATTACAGCTTATTGTACCATTTATTTTCCTAAAATCAATGCATACAATGAATTTTTATTGTCCTGGCTGACCAAAAGAAAAAAGCAAAGCTTTCTGTGAAAAACTTCTTATCATTTGTTTAATGCTTATTAATGTTAATACTTATTTTTAGAGCTTTTTGTGCTTCAGTGTTCCATGTTTATCCACAGTATCCTGTTTTTCCATCAGTCTGATGTTTTGAATCACTCTATGGACAAGATAAAAAAAAAGGTTAAACAGGGAGTATATGTGTCTATGCATGTGCGTGTGTCTGTGTATCTATTTGTGTGTGTGAAGATTATTGGATGGGGTCTCAACAGCTCTTGTCCCCCTTCTACACAGACTCCTTTCTCTTCTTCATGTCAATGAACCATTCTACTAATCTCTCCCTTTCCCTCCCAATTCTCCACTTCTTCCTCCCATGTCATCAATTTTTATTCTCTCTTTGTGCTCAGTTTAGGATCCAAACTGTCCTAACTCAGGATCCAGCCTACCAACTGGTCTCTCCTATCCCCACATCCTAGGATCCAAAGTTTCCAACCCCAGGATCCAGCCAATTTCCCCTATACACATAAACATTTATGTATATGTATATGTATATGCATAAATGTTTATGTGTATAGGCATGTACACATACCATACATGGACAAGTCAAGAGAACCTGGAATTAATGGAATGTTACTACAAGAGCAGATCTAATGAGAGGGGATATATGACAGAAGATATATGGACAGAAGATCTGTATCCACAGTAACTGAGAAACAGCTACCGGTAGTTAAAAAAGTAAAAGGTTCCCTTCACACATATGTGCTAGTCGTTCCCGACTCTGGGAGGCAGTGCTCATCTCTGCTTCAAAGCTGAAGAGCCAGCACTATCCGAAGATGTCTCCATGGTCATGTGGCCGGCATGACTAAATGCCAAAGGTGCATGGAACGCTGTTACCTTCCCACCAAAGGTGGTCCCTATTTTTCTACTTGCATTTTTTATGTGCTTTCAAACTGCTAGGTTAGCAAAAGTTGGGACAAGTAATGGGAGCTCACCCCATTATGTGGCACTAGGGATTCGAACTGCTGTCGACCTTTCGATCGACAACCTCAGCATCTTAGCCACTGAGCCACCGTATCCCTCACTGACAGTTACTGGTGAGTTAGTTATCTCATCGGTAGTTACCCAACACTTTAACATAATAAAGATAAACTGTTCTCACAGCTTGAGATAGACCAACTACACATTACATTTCAAACTGAAGAAGACCCAGAAGAATAACTGGGTTTGCAGCCAGCACCTGAAGCTAGAATGTTATTATCATCATCTCCATTACAGAGTACAGTTGCTGTATGTGTAAGTTTTAGATGATGACAATAATAATTTTATGCAAAATATGGTCTAAACATAGTTGCCTATTACCAGGAAATCTTTAGGAGTCTATAGTAAGGTAGTAATTTAGGTAGAAATAAATATATATTTGTGGCTTCAACTATTATAGTCCAAGAAGACATCTGTATATTGTCACCAATCTTCTCAACTCTATTTCATGCACCCTATGTAATCTGTGTAATGGACAATAAATCTTGCAATGTATTACTATTAAGTTCTGGAAAATATCATCTTTTAGTTTCTGACTTGGTGATTCAGTGAGTATAGTTATCACATCCACATAACAATACTATGAAAAATTAGGTGTTGTTGATGGGAAGGCATATGCAGCCCCCAGATAGGTAGGTAAGTATTGTTGATTGTGTTTTTTGAGATTGGTGTACTGGACAAAATGTTTATTTCTTGGAGGGGAATGTTGAACCTTTTTTCATCATGTCAGTTTTGTGCCAAGCATGCCTGCAATTTCTCAAATATGACATGTCTGATTCTCCAGCCAATCTTCAACAGCTAAAAGAATTAAGTTGTAAGGGTATAAAAACCCATTTAAATTCTTGGTAGTCATTGTTCAATCATTTCCTAAATACAGAACACTTTCTATATTAGTAAGTATGATATAGTTTTGCCCAATTACGCAAAAATTTTAAGCATTGCTATCACTTCTGTTATGTCATCATTATGCAAATGATATAAATTACAACAAATGTAATAAAATTAAGATAATATTAACATACACTTAATTCTCTCATTCAACCGTAATTATGATTACTTAAACACAATAGATTTGCAACTATCCAGACAGAAATTGGATCTAAGTTTGCTAAATGAGATCTCGTTTAAATTGAAGATTTACTGTATCTAGTCTATAGGTTTCTTCTTTGTCTTTGCACAACCACCACTTTTTTTATATCCTAGCTTCTATAGCCTGTCTGCAATTACACCAACCCAGGTCCCCACTGAGTGGACAATCCATCAGATTACCATCATAGGGATAGTCCACTCTAGCTGCTAGAATTTACCAGTTTTGTGAAAGGTGAAATAATGATAACAGCAAAACAATGGGACTAACTTCCCCTACCCTTTCCTTGTCTCTTGAATATAATACTGGAAATCAGCATATTTTTGATTGTATAAGAAAGCAGGTAAGGAAATCTTAATTCTCCCCCAAGATCCACTTATAGAAACTCAGCTCCATTTGCGATACCTTTTTGCATATTTTTTTATTCTACTCAATGTATGTTGTGATAGAATAGAATTTAAGAAGAAGGACACCCAAAATAAACAAGAGCAACCTGGCAAAGTCTTCAACCCAGACCCTCCACCTCTTGACTGCAGTGCCGAGACTGACGGATGTATTCCCCACCTGATGATGAAGATAAGAAAACCATTTGCTTTGCAACAGTGATTCAGAAGCAATACACCACAGGAAGATAGGAATTGGCAATGGGAACAAGAAATTTCATGCAAGCATTGTTTTCTACTGATTCTAGATTGGGTGTAGAGGACTTTAACTCAGTAGTGGGGGGGGAAATGTCCCACAGCACTAATGTTCCAGTTATTGAAGCATAAACAATAGCTGAGAACAGATTTCTTGCTGGAGAAAATCTGGACACCCTTTTAAATAGACATGCACTCATTTTTCTTGTATATTTAAGGACTGGAGTACATATTCTTCCTCCGATCTCTGAATTTCACATAATATAAATGCATATGATATACTCTTGAAACATCAATATTTCTCCTCAGTGTTAGATCTCTATGTCTAGAGATCAGGATACTGTTTGAACCCAAGGTTATTATTTGACAAGAATTGGACTGCAGAAAGAGAATGGAGATGGAAACAAATTTTGATTTAAATTTAAATTAGATTTAATTTAATTACTACTACTACTACTACTACTACTACTACTACTACTACTACTACTACTAATAATAATAATAATAATAATAATAATAATAATAATAATAATAATAATAATAATAATAATTTAATTTGTATACCGCCCTTCTCCCGAAGGACTCAGGGCAGTGAACAGCCATATAAAAACAACAATCAAAACACACAATACAAATAAAACAATAGTTAAAAAACTTATTAAATTTGGCCCAAATTTAAAATACATTTAAAAACCCAAAAAACTAATTAAGAATTAAAACCCATAAAACATCTAAAAATTCTATGCCAGTCCCGCGCGGACAAATAAATAGGTCTTAAGCTCGCAGCGAAAGGTCCGGAGGTCAGAAAGTTGTCGAAGTCCAGGGGGAAGTTCGTTCCATAGGGTAGGAGCCCCCACAGAGAAGGCCCTTCCCCTGGGGGCCGCCAGCCGACATTGCTTGGCTGACGGCACCCTAAGGAGTCCCTCTCTGTGAGAGCGCACGGGTCGGTGGGAGGCAAACGGCGGCAGTGGGCGGTCCCGTAAGTAACCCGGTCCTAAGCCATGGAGCGCTTTAAAGGTGGTAACCAACACCTTGAAGTGCACCCGGAAGACCACGGGCAGCCAGTACAGCTTGCGCAGGATTGGTGTTATATGGGAGCTCCGAACAGCTCCCTCTATCACCCGCGCAGCTGCATTCTGGACTAACTGAAGTCTCCGGGTGCTCCTCAAGGGGAGCCCCATGTAGAGAGCATTGCAGTAGTCCAGGTGAGAGGTAACAAGAGCGTGAGTGACTGTGCATAAGGAATCCAAGAAAGGGGTGCAACTGGCAGATCAGGCGTACCTGATAAAAAGCTCTCCTGGAGATGGTCGTCAAATGTTCTTCAAAGGACAACCGTCCATCCAGGAGAACGCCCAAGTTGCGCACCCTCTCTATCGGGGCCAATGACTCGCCCCCAACAGTCAGCCGTGGTTGCAGCTGACTGTACCGGGATGCCGGCATCCACAGCCACTCCGTCTTGGAGGGGTTGAGTTTGAGTCTGTTTCTCCCCATCCAGACCCGTACAGCTTCCAGACACCAGGACAGCACTTCAACAGCTTCGTTGGGGTGGCCTGGGGTGGAAAAGTACAGCTGTGTGTCATCAGCGTACAGTTGATAACTCACCCCAAAGCCACTGATGATCTCACCCAGTGGCTTCATATAGATGTTGAACAGGATAGGCGAGAGAATCAACCCCTTTGGCACCCCATACATGAGGCGCCTCATAGTCGACATCTGCCCTCCTGCCAACACCGTCTGCGACCGTTTGGAGAGATAGGAGGAGAACCACCGAAAAACAGTGCTTCCCACTCCCAAACTCTCCAGCAGCAGGATACCATGGTCGATGGTATCAAAAGCCGCTGAGAGGTCTAACAGGACTAGGGCAGAGGAATAACCCCTGTCCCGAGCCCTCCAGAGATCATCCACCAACGCGACCAAAGCTGTTTCCGTGCTGTATCCAGGCTGAAAACCGGACTGGAACGGGTGTAGATAGACCGTTTCATCCAGGAACTGGGGTAGCTGACATGCCACCACACTCTACAACCTTCACCACAAAGCGAAGGTTGGAGACAGGACAGTAATTACCTAAAATGGCTGGGTCCAGGGAAGGCTTCTTGAGGAGGGGTCTCACCACCGCCTCTTTCAAGGCGGGAGGGACAACCCCCTCCAACAAAGAAGCATTAATGATTCCCTGGAGCCAGCCCCGTGTCACCTCTTGTATGGCCAGCACCAACCAAGAGGGACACGGGTCCAGTAAACATGTAGTGGCATTAAGCCTTCCCAGCAACCTGTCCACCTCCTCAGGAGTCATGAGATCAAACTCATCCCAAACAGTCTCAACAAGGCGAGGCTCTGACGTCTCACCTGAATCTACCCAATTTTGGTCTAAACTGTCCCGAAGCTGAGCGATTTTATCGTGCAGATACACACTAAAATCCTCGGCACGTCCCTGCAAGGGGTCATCCCGCACCTCCTGCTGCAGGAGAGAGCGGGTCACCCGAAACAGGGCGGCCGGGCGGTTATCTGCTGATGCAATAAGGGAGGAAATGTACGTACACTTAGCCTCCCTCAATGCCACTAGGTAGGTCTTAATATATGACCTAACCAGTGTTCGGTCGGCTTCGGAACGGCTAGACCTCCAGGCACTCTCTAGGCGTCTTTTCCGCCGCTTCATCTCCCTCAGCTCCTCAGAAAACCAAGGAGCTGGTTGAGAGCTGCGCCGGGTCAGAGGCCGCAAAGGCACGACACGGTCCAGAGCCCCAGGCCACGACTAGTTCTTCGGCCGTGCCGTGGGCCAGATTCTCAGGAAATGGCCCAAGCTCCGTCAGGAACCTCTCCGGGTCCATCAGGCGCCTGGGACGGAACCAACGCATTGGCCCCGTCTCCCTGCGGTGTTGAGTAGCGGTCCGAAAGTCCAGACGAAGGAGAGAATGATCTGACCATGACAAAGGCTCAACGACTAAATCACCTAGTTCCAGATCATTCATCCACTGACCCGAGATGAAAATCAAATCTAGTGTGCTTCCCCCGATGTGAGTAGGGCCGTCAACTACTTGAGTCAGGTCCATGGCCGTCATGGAGGCCAAGAACTCCCGAGCCGCCGAAGATGCCACGCCAGCTGATGGCAAGTTGAAATCCCCCATGACCATCAGTCTAGGGGTCTCAACCGCCAACCCGGCAAGCACCTCCAACAGCTCGGGCAGGGCTGTTGTCACGCAGCAAGGAGCCAGGTACGTGATCAACAAACCCACCTGAGTCCTACGACCCCACTTCACACAGAGGGTTTCACAACCAGCTATCTGAGGTACAGTGGTCTCCCTCGGTTCCAGGCTTTCCTTGATAACGACCGCCACCCCTCCACCCCTACCTTGGGCCCTCGGCTGATGGAATGCTCGGAAACCTGGTGGGCACATCTCAACTAGGGGAATCCCCCCTTCTGTGCCCAACCAGGTTTCCGTAAAGTTCGCTCACCAGTCACTTAATGATTAAAAATTAGAATTATTTACATATATTGTAGGAAAGCAGAGGGATACTACTCAGATTTTGAGGATGGTATTTACCTTGCAATCTAAAGTTAATGGAGCTGAAAATATTTTCGGTCAACAGATATGAAATTGAGCAGTTAGCAATTTATATTGATTTGGCTACTAATCGACTGTTCTAAAACACCTTGAGGATGGCTTTCTTAAAACACTGAAAATGTTAGTAATAAATAAAATAATTAATAATACTTTAATAATAATTAGACTGGTCACTGATTTTATTGATTAGTTCAAGTTGGTCCTCAAACTAAAAAAATACTTAAAATTTAGAACATTCTGTAGGAAGTGAGGAAAGAAATACTTATAGTTAAACAAATGATTAATGGACTAAAATATTTGGATATATATTAGATTGGTAAAATGTGAAATTAGATAAATTAAAAGACATGAATTTGGTGAAACTGCACAAAAGATTTGTAGTCAACCAACCAACACACTGTATTTGTATTGAAGATGTTTTTATGTATGTTTGTCCAAAAAATAAAAAAAAATCACAAAAAAACCCTAAAAAAATACTTTCTCACCTCACTGTATTTTTCTTACTCATTTATTCCAGCTAACAGGTAAAGGTTCCCCATCCACATATGTGCTAGTTGTTCCCGACTCTAGAGGGCAGTGCTCATCTCTGTTTCAAAGCCGAAGAGCCAGCGCTGTCCGAAGACATCTCCGTGGTCATGTGGCCGGCATGATTAAACGCCAAAGATGCATGGAACGCTGTTACCTTCCCACCAAAGGTGGTCCCTATTTTTCTACTTGCATTTTTTACATGCTTTCGAACTGCTAGGTTGGCAGAAGCTGGGACAAGTACTCGGAGCTCACCCCATCATGCAGCACAAGGGATTCAAACCGTTAAACTGCCAACCTTTTGATTGACAAGCTCAGCGTCTTAGCCACTGAGCCACTGCATCCCTTCTGGCTAACAGACAGGTCCCTTATTCCCTACTTCATTACATATGTATAGGGTGTGAAAGAATTCAGGGAGAAAAATTAGTCATTTATACTACTTGGGTGGGTTTCTGTTTATTAAGGAGTCACTAACCAACAGCAATCTGGCTCATTCTTGTTTTATAGAGCACTTCCATTCCAATCACATGAAGTTAATCCTTTAACCATTTAGCCAGTAATACAATTCTACTGAGTGCTGGGTCAAGTCTGGTTTGCTGGGGTCACGTCTTATTCAAAAAACAGAATAATATTTTCCTTTTTTGATAAGACATTAGTGGGTGGTGCTGGACTTTTCTTATTATTCACAAGAAAAATGAACTTGGTATTTGCTAATGTCATACACTTGCGGCCAATTTCTACACATAGAATTTGGCTAAAGAGCAGCTAATGATTAACAAGATAATTTAGATAAAGGAAAAGGAAATTGTGCATGTTTTTAATGTGAAGATAAAGTTAAATGTATCATTTCCTACCATTACCTTCAAGTGTGATCTCGGTTACATATAACTCGTATGTTTCTTTTTAGAGATCATATATATAATCTTGTAATTCAAAATAGGTAAACATATAACTCATTTAGAAAAAGAGATTGTTTTAGTAGTTGATACCAATGAGAAGATAAATCAACAGAAGTAATGGGAGAAGTTCACTTACTGTGCCACACTTCTTGTTATTGTTCTTGACACTTGACCCATAAATAAGTATAAAAGAAAATTCAATGCAACTTATTCCCAAGAAAGTGTACAGAGAATTGCACCCTTTAGTCTCAATACTTCTAAAAAGGGAAGCAGGCAAAGATGATTAGGGGACTGGAGGCTAAAACATATATAGAACTGTTGCTGGAACTGGTATGCCCAGTTTAATGAAAAGAAGGACTAGGGGTGACATGACAGTAGTGTTCCAATATTTAACAGGTTGCCACAAAGAAGAGGGAATCAGCAATCAGTTATTCTTCCTGACAGTTAAAACAATTAATCAGTGGAATAACTTGCCTCCAGAAGTTGTGGATGCTTCAACACTGGAAGTTTTTAAGAAGAGATTGGACAACCATTTGTCTGAAATGGCATAGGATTTCTTGCCTCCAATCTGAAGCACTCCGCATGTGTCCAGATAGCTTGCTTCCAACTCTGTTATTGGAAAATAAGTCCCTTTATAACCAGTGTCAATGAAAGCACACCAACATCAATGTGCAGTGGGATTTTGGGGAAAGAGTTAAATCTAAACCAGCAGTTAGGCAAGAAAACAAATGTATAGTTCCAAACATTAAGAAGATCAAAACAATGAAGAGTTCCTTACTGCAAAATACATTATGCTTAGATTCCTGGCCAAAGGTCATCTAAGGATCTCCCTGATAAGAATGCTTCAAATCTGACTTTTTTAAGTCTTCCAAATTCACTCCCAAAACTGATCCAAGAGTCTATAACTTGGAGTACTGAGTGCCTTACTGGCCAGGAATGAAATAGATTCCAATGAATTGGGTATGGCCAAAACAAAAATGTAATATAATATACATTTAAAATAACTATTCAATTAAGTGCTATCAATATGATCATTTTCCATATGGATAACACTTTTCTTCATGTCTCATTAAAACTTTGGTGCAGGGGTGAAATCTAAAAATTTTCCCTACCGGTTCTGTGGGCGTGTCTTAATTGGTGGGTGTGGCTTGGTGGTCAGGTGACTGAATGGGCATGGTCAATAATAATAAATAATAAAAACAATAAACTATACAAAACTTGGCAGGCACCCGTCTACCTTCTTTAAAAATAGAGGCCCCAGTTTATCAATTGCCTTTTATTGAGAGGCACCGGTCTACCTTCTTTAAAAATAGAGGCCCCAGTCTAGCAAGTGACTTTTATTGAGAGGCACCAGTCTACCTTCTTTAAAAATAGAGGCTCTGGTTTACCAATTGCCTTTTATTGGGAGGTACCGGTCTACCTTCTTTAAAAATAGAGGCACCGGTCTATTAGCTGCCTACAGCACTGATCAGCTGTAGTGCGCCCCTTTGAAGTGCCGAGGCAGTCATTTAAGTCCATTTGCAGCTATATCACCACCGAGAGCTTCAGGGACAGAGAAGAGGAATTAGCGAGGCATGGGCGGTGGGGGGGAGGGCAGGGATTTTTGCTACCGGTTCTCCAAACTACCCGCCCCCATTGCTCCCGGATCGCGCAATCCAGTCCAAACCGGGAGCATTTCACCCCTGCTTTGGTGGCAACTCTTGTGGGGATGTGAGGGCCTCTATCCCAGGCTCCGGGTGATTCCATGTGGCCCAAAATGTTCCTCTCTTCTAGCCATCAGTTTTTAAACTAAGACATTGTATCTTTCTCTCAATATTTTCCGATATTACTCTTTCATAAGGATCTGTGCAGTCCAGCCAGTGCCTTAAATTTACATAGAAAATTGAATGATTTTTGGGTGCAACTGCCAAATGCATTGGAGATATATCACTTTAATATAAAACATGTCAGAGGAATATGCTATAATGACATTAGTTTTATGGTATGAACTGGTAAAGAATGCCAATCAGACTGGACAGAATTTGCTTTTAAAAGATGCACTCACAGTAGTCAAACTGAACTTCGAATGTGTATTTGTTTTCATTTCTTATTTTTATACTATGGCTGCATGAGTACTACTCTTTTATTATATGCTTTAATGTTATGCTTGGATTAAAGTCATGTGAGCTAATTGAAAGCACACTTCCGCAATCCCCAAAACATATGGCTTTTTGCAGCGTAGCTAACGTAGGGATAGTGAATAATAATGGCAAAAGCCTGAGGAGTGGAAAAGTCTGAACAAAAACGTTTGCAGTTGGCATCACTGTCAGGATGAAGTGACTAAAATACAATTCTAAGTTACTTCAGAAAGGAAGCATATCCAAAATGCTGTAGCCATTTAATTCTGTTGCACTTAAAAGCTGTTTGAATTGTCACTCAGTTTGTATTCTTGACTCCGTCATATTTTATCAAGATAAGACCCTTAATACAATAGCAGTAGCACTGCTATTTTACAGCTCTCACTAAATGGTTTACGGAGTCAGCATATTGCCCCCAAAAATCTGGGTCCTCATTTTACTGACCTCCAAAGGATGGAAGCTGTCAGCCTTAAGCCAGTAAGAATCGAACTGCCACACTGCTGGCAGTCGGCAGTCAGCAGTCAGCAGAATTAGCCTGCAATACTGCAGTCTAACCACTGCACCACCACAGCTCTTAAATTGATATGAGAGCAATCAAAAACAAAGGGGAAACCAGAAGTTAGGATCAAAAATCTAAATAGACCATATTGCCTCAATACAGACAGAAAATTTTGTTCTTGTCTCCAGGAAGCCAGGTGGGTAAAGTCCGTCCCACAGATGTTGCAGTCACTACAGGGGCAGAGATTAACAAAGATTGGCAACATTCTCTGAGATGCCTTCTGAGATTTCAATTGCTCTCAAAATTTGTTATGGCTTCTCAGCGCATTCTCAGAAAATTGACATCTGACAATTTTCAGAAAGGAACATTAAGGATGCCAATAATTAAAATTCATCTCTAACCTCTACATATACTACTAATGCTTGACAGTCTTAGAGAAACAGTAATTGAAACACAGGTTTTTCCCCTGAAACACATATTTTTATAATCTCTCAAAAGCTATCCATTTTAAATAGAAAAGCCTTTTGATTTATTGTTTACTGAAAGTACAAATCTGTCAGAAACAGAGGCAGTCAGGTGGAAAAACATCTGAAAGGAAAGAACATGGCACAAGATGAAACATACAAGCAGAATATTCTTCTGTGTCATAAACATACATAATCCATGTAACAAAAAAGTATGAAAACACTTTAATCATACTTTTAAAAATAGGGAAGGTATATTGCCTGCCTAAATCGCACCAGAGATGCAGCTTATCCTATAGTCTTTGGGAGCGTGTCGCCACAAAAAAGGCATTATCTCACATTCTCATCATCTGAATTACTTTTATGGAAATTTATAAAACAAGTCTTCAGAAGATAATCTGAATTTAAGGATAGCACTTTAAACTGGGAGAAAAAGAATAGAAGCTAATGATGTTGATGTAAGACCACTAAAATGGCAGCTTTAAAAAAATATATCAGAGATAAATTTGGCTCCTGTATTCTGCACTAACTGCATTTCCAAGTTTCAGAGACAATTCATCTTCAGGTTACGTACTGTCCAGCTGCTCTTGTATTTCTACTTTCCTTACTTGTTGGCTTGGATTTTAACATTTTTATTTTTAATGGAAAAACCATTCCATACACCCTTTCATGAATTATAAGCTGCTCTTTTGTTTTACAGAGAAAATTATTTTGTACTGGGTCCCAAGGTTAACTATTGTGCCTTTATCCAATTTACTTTGGTTATAAAATAACCAGCATTCCATTTATAGAAAAGTTGATAGCATTGGGGGGGAAAAAACATTGGGACAATATAGAAAAGATCTGGAATATGTTTTTAGTTTCCAGATTTTAATGTATGTACAATATAAAAATGGGGTCCTATTTTAATAGTGTTGAAGTTATTGCTTCAGCTTTTGATATATGATATGATGTTCATTCTTATCAACAGAGTGAGATAGTTGTCTCGGGAAACAGATTAAGAGTATTTAGTATTTATTCTATAATTGGTATTGTTGAAAAATGACTTAAATAATAGAATAGGATCTTCCAATGCAGATTAGAGCCTTACCTGTAAACAGAGGTGCCAGAATTTCTAGAGGCGTTAGAAAAGGAACATGAAATGTTATTACTTACCTATGTACACTGAAAATTGAGAATGCCAACCCCTCCCCAAAAGCATTATGTGAATCAAAGATTATAGAAAAGCCTTTAATTATGTTGAAAATGCAAAGGATCTGCAAGAACTGTTATTAAAAGTCAAGACGTGTAGAGAAAAGAACAGGACTAACATTAAATATAAAGAAGATCAAACTAATGACAATATGCAAAACACCAGCCATATAACGTACAATGAAAATATCAAAATGGTAGATACTGTAGCTCGTTTTATGCCTAAGGCAGGATTAGAACTCCCGGTCTTCCAGTTTCTAGCCTGATGTACACCAAGTAGCTCTCAAAAAGTACAGGTCTTGATTTTTTTATGAAGTAGTATATCTTATTTCTAATTTTTCATCTAGGCTGTTTTGTCTCAATCAATCTTGAAGAGTTTTTTTTCTCATGGATGTTTAAGCTGGTGTGCGCATGCTTTTTTTAATTATCTCAGGCACATTATAAGAAATAAAAACACATGAAAGTGGAACATTCACAGAAAGGCTTATGAAGTGGGCAAAGTCTAGATTTATTATTTATTTATTTGTCGAGTACATATTAGATAATATATACTGTATAAGTATACACATGAATTGAATACATAAAATGAATATAATTAACGGGAACATTAGGACAGGGATGGTAGGCACACTTGTGCTCTTATGCATGCCCCTTTGTGGTGCAAAAGTTCTTCACAAATTATGAAGACACATAACTACAATCCAATATCTATCTGTCTATGTACTACTACTAAAACTCTACTAATGTTTGCAACCTTTAAGTTTGCCAAATGGTGCATCATAGAACAAACTTTTTTAACCTAGATTAAAATGAGCTAAATTACAGAATGTGCCCAAAATCCAGGACTGATGACTCTTGTGCAATTGGAGTTTGGGGAAAAAATTTTTTAATCAGGGTGTAAAAATTACAATAAAGCATTTTATGACATAATACAAAATATCATAAAATATTTCCTATAGTCAACTGCTGATGTTTGACCATCAAACAACAACAGACTATCCTGGGGACAGATAACCTTAAAGATTTGGCCTTTAAAATTCTTGTTTAACAATGATGAGGGATATGCATTTAAATGGACCTTGGAGGAAAAAAAATCATAGTTAGCAAAAACATGTAAAGATAGTAATTTGCTCCTATGTTGTCCCCCAAAAATGTATGTCCAAATCAGGGGTGGGCTTCAAAAATTTTAGCAAGAGGTTCTCTGCCCAGTTGCTGGGTGGGCATGGCTATGGTGGGCATGGCCTAATTGGCCTCCTGCACCATGGCGCGGGGGGGGTGTTTTTGCTCTCCCTGGGCTCCTGGAGCGTCTGGGAGAGCAGAATGGCCTCCTCAGGCTCTGGAGGCCCTCTGGAGTAGGCCTTCCTGTAGGCCCATTTTTCGCCCTCCCCAAGTCTCTCCACATGCCCTGCACTTACCTGCATCCAAAACGGGCGGCGTGGGGACTCCTGGGAGGGGTGGGGCGGGGTGGGTGACGCCAGCCAGGAGTGGGATTTGAGGGTTCTCCGAAATGCACAGAATATTAGCTAGAGGTTCTACCAAACCCCCAGCAGCCCACCCCTGGTCCAAATGGATGGGAGTATGACTCTCCTGAGCCTATGATAATAAATTTGGGCATTTAATGATATAAAAACATAGGAAAGGGGCTTATTTTCATATATATTTTTCTCTTTAAATATGGTTCAAATAGTAAAACATCTTATAATAAAACATAATTTTATTATTGCCAGTTAACAACCATGAAACATGGAAAGGGTCTCACAGTAACAAACAGAGGTAAGTAGCCCAATGTAATCAATCTAGAATAGAATAGAATAGAATGGAATAGAATAGAATAGAATAGAATAGAATAGAATAGAATTTTTTATTGGCCAAGTGTAATTGGACACACAAGGAATTTGTCTTGGTGCATATGTACATAAAAGAAAAGATACCTTCATCGAGAATCAAAAGGTACAACACTTATTGATAGTCATAAGGTACAAATAAGCAATCAATAATCAATATAAATATAAATCGTAAGGATACAAGCAACAAAGTTACAGTCATACAGTCATAAGTGGAAGGAGATGGGTGATGGGAACAATGAGAAGATTAATAGTAATGCAGATTTAGTAACTACTTTGACAATGTTGAGGGAATTATTTGTTTAGCAGAATGATGGTGTTTGGGGGAAAACTGTTCTTGTGTCTAGTTGTTCTGGTGTGCAGTGCTCTATAGTGTCGTTTTGAGAATAGGAGTTGAAACAGTTTATGTCCAGAATGTGAAGAGTCTGTAAATATTTTCACAGCCCTCTTTTTGACCTGTGGAGTATACAGGTCCTCAATGGAAGGCAGGTTGGTAGCAATTGTTTTTTCTGCAGTTAATTATCCTCTGAAGTCTGTGTCTGTCTTGTTGGGTTGCAGAACCAAACAGACAATTATAGAGGTGCAGATGACAGACTCAATAATTCCTCTGTAGAACTGGATCAGCAGCTCCTTGGGCAGTTTGAGCTTTCTGAGTTGGCACAGAAAGAATATTCTTTGCTGTCCTTTTTTGATGACATTTCTGATGTTAGCTGTCCATTTTAGATCTTGGGATATGGTAGAACCTAGAAATTTGAAGGTCTCTACTGTTGATATTGTTTTGTCTAGTATTGTAAGAGGTGGAAGTATGGAAGGTTCCTCCTAAAATCTACCACAATTTCTACGGTTTTGAGTGTGTTCAGTTCCAGATTGTTCCGGTCGCACCATGAGGCTAGTTGTTCAACCTCTCATAGGCATGGGGATTCATCACTGTCTTGAATGAGACCAATCACTGTTGTGTCATCTGCGAACTTCAGTAGTTTAACAGATGGATCATTAGCGATGCAGACATTGGTATACAGAGAGAAAAGAAGTGGGAAGAGCACATAGCCTTGGGGTGGGTCCTGTGCTAATTGTACAGGTATCTGATGTGATTCTGCTTAGCTTCACCTGCTGCTTCCTGTTTGTTGGAAGCTTATGAACTTATGACAGAAAAAGAATGAATGCCCTGGCATTACATACTACTGGAAAAGAACCAGTTTCTAAACATAGAACAAACTATGCATATTAAGGAATACCCATAACGGCTCTTAAAAATATTGTATTATCTCCAACTCATCTGTGATATCTTATATCCATGGGTGAGCTCCATAAAGAGGAGATAAGATCTTCAGATGGAAAGCTTGAAGTGCCTTGGGAACAAACCTATCCCCTTAAGAACAGTAAAACTGTAGGGTAGCACTTAAGAGTGTTTCTGGCTAATAGCACTGCTGATGACTTTTGTGTCTTCTGTTCCAAAATACACTGAAAAGGAATACTTAGATATCTTTACTGTATTTATACAGCTGCTAAATATGTGGCTGAACCACTATCCAGTTCCATAATCCTGCAGAGATGAGAAAAATCTAGAATTGTTTTTACTTTTTTTTTAAAAAACCAACCAACCTAATTAAAAACTTGTTTTAAAAACATATCTATTTTATGAGCATATGCTTTTTTGATTTCTTAATTTAGACTTGGTTCTGTGATCAAGAATTTCTTAGTCATTTTAACCTGGAATTTCCCTCTTTCCAGGAACGTCAGTATTTTTAAATCTGGATTTCCTATCATTTAAATGTATGTCATAATATTTAATCTGTTCTTTTTTCACCACTTTCAGAAATTTTATCTGAGCTTTTCCCTTCTGTAATCTCTTGAGGAAATCTATCTCCAAACTGATGCTTTGCAGCTGTTTTGCAATGAATAACAATTATAAGCTATAGAATTAATGAGAGATAGTTCCTTCATTATACTAATCATCAGGTTTTTAAAAACATATTTTATTGAATAAGCCACAATGACTAGGCTAATGTTCAGCCAGAAGCAATTGTTTACAAACCACTATTGTCGAAAGATTGGTAAGAAAACTGGGAAAATGTCTTTGCTAGGTATATACCTACTGAAAAGTTATATGAAATGGCACTTTAAATAATTTAACATATTTTAGGGTGTATATTATTGATCCTAGAGCAGGGGTGTCAAACTCGCAGCCTGCGGGCCAGATGCGTCACACGCTGGCCATGCCCAGCCCGTTTAGCGAAGGGGGAAAAGGTTGCTGTTAAGTTCGGGCAATGAAGAGGCAGGAGACCAGTGAGTGACAACAGCTCTTTAGTTTATTGTGACCCCAGCAAACACAACCGGCAAAAACCCCTCTTTAAATACTCTTTTGGTCGAGGCTTCAACCAATCAGCAACGTGTAATTTTCCCACCCAAAATTCCCTCTCAAAGTTCAAAATACATTACACTCCTTCCCTCCCAGAACGCTTTGTACTTCTATTTACATAATATTTGCATGCTATTTCTCTACATAGTCACGCAGGTAGACAGGGCGTCTCCTAACTCTTTCAGACCTGCGCAGTTCATTCTCTGGGAGAGAGTCGAGCTGGTCGGAGGGACTGTTTGTTCCTCCCAGCTCCTCCTCTAGGCCGTCCGGCCCTGGATTATTGGCTGAGTCGTTCCTGTTGCCTTCAGGAGGAACCGGTTGGCGTCGCTGGACTTCATCGGAATCAGATAAGTCCTCCGCTCGCCTCGGGTTTGAGTCAGCTGCAGATTCAAACAATTGGTAGTCAGGGCCTGGTTGTTTGGTTTCTAGTTTGTTTGGTATACGTTTTCTTAACTGGTCTATGTGGCGTTTCCATACCTGGCCGTCCTCCATGTCTACTACGTATGATTTGGGTCCGGTTATGCCCAGAATTTCCCCCTTTAACCATGTTGGGCCCTCGCTATAGTTGTGTGCCCATACTGGGTCATCCACTGTCATTTCCCTGGTTTTTCCTTGAATACCCTTGTACCCGTCTGGGGTATAAGTTGGGTTTAGTCGGTCTAGTGGGCACCTGAGTTTCCTGCCCATTAAGAGTTCTGCTGGGCTGCGGCCAGTTGTTACACAAGGGGTCCTATGTTGGACGGCCAGGAAAGTGTCTATTTTCGTTTGCCAGTCGCCTGGACTTATCCTAGATAGCGCTTCCTTGGTGCTCCGAACGAAACGTTCTGCAAGTCCGTTCGTCGCCGGGTGGAAAGGCGCCGAGAGGACATGTCTGATGCCCTCTCCCGCTAAATACCCCTCAAACTGGTTTGCCGTGAATTGCGGGCCGTTGTCAGAGACTAGGGTGTCGGGCAGGCCGTGTGTTACGAATAGATGCCTTAGGACTGTGATTACTGCTTCGGCCGTTGTGCTTTTCATGAGGATGATTTCTAACCATTTTGAGTAGGCATCTACTACAATTAAAAAGGTCTGCCCATGGAACGGCCCCGCAAAATCTATGTGAATCCTGGACCATGGCCCCTGGGGTTTCTCCCACTCTCTAACTGGGGCTGTAGGGGGTAGCGACCTCGACTCTTGGCAGGATTGGCATTTCCCTACCCTGTCGCTGATGTCCTTATCCATTAAGGGCCACCATACATAACTCCTCGCTAAACTCTTCATCCTCACAATCCCTGGGTGGCCCACATGCAACAGTTCCAACACATTTTCGCGTAATTTTTCTGGGATAACTACCCTATCCCCCCATAACAGACACCCCCCTTGAACCGACAGTTCTGATCGTTTTTTCGCAAAGTCTTTGAAACGCTCGCCCGGCGCAGCGGGCCAACCCCTTTGCACCCAACCGATTACAGTCCGTATTGTAATGTCCCTGTAAGATGCCCTAGCCACCTGCTTGGATGTGACTGGGCCAGAGTCCAAAGAGTCAATTAGCAAGACGGGTGTCCCCGGGGTGGGGTCTTCAATTGTCTCTGGTAAAGGGCATCTGCTCAGAGCGTCCGCATGCCCTAAGTCTTTTCCTGGGCGGTGGAGCAATTTGTAGGAGTATGCCGCTAGGAAAATAGTCCATCGGGTCAGCCTGGGAGAAAGTGCCACGGGTGTTGGGCGGTCACCCGCTAAGAGTCCTAGAAGGGGTCTGTGGTCCGTGACTATCTCGAAATCTCGCCCGAACAAGTATTCGTGGAATTTCTTAACCCCGGAGACTATGGCCAACGCTTCCCTATCTAGCTGGCTGTAGTTCCTTTCCGCAGAGGACATCGTCCGGGAATAATACGCTATAGGGGCTTCTGTTCCATTCGGTAACCTATGGCTGAGCACCGCCCCCACCCCATATGGTGAAGCATCGCAAACTAGCACTAGTGGCAACGTGCCATTGTACTGGATGAGGAGGCTATCGCTGGACAAAAGGTTTTTTACCCCCTCAAATGCCCTAGCCTCTTCTCTGCCCCAGGACCACACAGCTTTCTTTGCTAGCAACTTATGTAGCGGTTCGGCTACTGTTGCTTTATTCTTCAAGAATACCGCATAGAAATTAACAAGCCCCAAGAATGCCTGTAATTCTGTTTTATTTTTGGGGGCTGGGGCCTTTCTAATGGCCCGTACCTTGCTCTCCGTGGGGTGGATCCCTTCCCTGTCTATTCGGTATCCTAGGAATTCTACAGATTTCACCCCAATGTGGCATTTGTTGAGCTTAACTTTAAGCCCAGCAGACCTAAAAATGCCCAACACCTTCCTTAGTTTTACCCCGAGTTCCTCTAAGTTTTCAGCTGATACCAATACATCGTCGAAGTATGGTACCACTCCTGGTAGGCCCTGTAATAATCGCTCCATTAGGTTCTGGAAGAGCCCTGGGGCCACGCTAACTCCGAACTGGAGTCGCGTACATTTGAAAGCCCCGCGGTGCGTGACAATTGTCTGCGCCTCCGCTGTGCTGCTATCTATAGGTAGCTGCTGGTAGGTTTGGGCCAAATCGAGTTTGGCGAAGACCTGCCCTTGCCCTAATGAGTGCAGCAAATGTTGCACCACTGGAACGGGGTATGCACTTTTCTGCAATGCTTTGTTAAGCGTTGCTTTGTAGTCAGCGCAAATCCGGACCGATCCGTCCGGTTTGACTGGGGTTACTATGGGTGTCTCCCATTTTGCATGATCGACGGGGACTAGTATTCCCTGGCTTACTAGCTTGTCTAATTCTCGGTCAATTTTGGGCTTTAGGGCGAATGGAACCCTCCTAGCCTTTAACCGGATGGGGGCGACTTGGGGGTCAAGGTTGAAAGAAATAGGGGTCCCCACGTACTTGCCCAGGCAATCCTTGAAAATGTCCTCGAACTCCTTCAGTAGTTCGTCTCTGAGGATGACGTCGCTCCTGTGGACCCCGGTCACTCCCATGCCCAAAGCTCGGAACCAGTCCAGCCCTAGCAAGCTCGGTAGAGTTCCGTTTACTATGGTGATTGGCAGGGTCTTTTTGAATTGTCCATATTTGACTTGGACGGATGTGACTCCTCGAACAGGGATCCGATTCCCTTGGTAGTCCTGCACTCTCAGCTTCTGGGTTTGTAGCTGACGTTTTGCGATGGCTGGCAAGTCTCTCACGATGGTGTCCCAGGACATAATTGTGATTGACGACCCAGTGTCTACTTCCATTGGGCACTGCACCCCTTCAATGTAGACTTGGGTAAATATTTTCTTCTCTAGTCGTGTCGATGCGTGGCCCACTCTCACAGTGGTCTGGTTTAACTTCGCGCCCTTTTTAAATGGACCAATCCCGGGCCGCTTCGCTGCTCCCGCGCTCTGATTGGTCGGTTTGAATTTTTGGCGGGAAGGCTGGGGGGCTCGGGAGGCCCGAGCTATGTGTCCTTTTTTTTTCACACCGCCGACAAACCGCGTCCTTGAATCTGCAGTTTTGCCGTTGGTGTTGCCCCCCACAACTCACACATTCGTCCCGGTCACCTCTCTCCAGCCTCCCGGTGTGGAACACCTCTTCCTCTTCCTCACTGTCGTGTCCCACTCCTCCGCTGACGGCTGGGTCAGGGAAATCCGAATCAGGCTTGCCTCTGCAGCTCTGCCCAAAGTCCTAGCAAAGTCCTCAGAGCAGGCAGGAGACCAGTAAGTGACTTTAGCAAGATAAGTTCGACTTTTGCCTGACTCAGAGACTGCCAGAAAGTAGATCCTTTATATAGGCCATGGGGTGTGGCTCCATGACTCAGCACTCATTAAGGCCTGCCCCTCCCTTCCTTCTGTTGCCTCCGCCTATCCAATCTTCTGATGCGAGGATTACTCCAATCAGCTGTTGTTGGGAGTAAACCCTCCTCAGGCTCACCTGCTGTGGAGGAGGGGGAGGGGTCTAGCTGCTCCGTTTGTCTGGGCATGGAGTCAGGGCTGGGGCAGGGAGATGCTCCTTCTTCTGCAGTTTGTCTGGGCATGGAGCCAGGACTGGGGCTGGAAGGCATACATTCCTCCGTGTTCGGGAGCAGATAAGAAGGCCCCGGCTGCTCTGAGGGCGGGCAAGACACAACACTCACCTTCCGATTCGGCCTGGACTTCCTCGCTGTGGACCGGTGTAGTCTTTGTCCCGGCACCCTGTGCGTTTGGCTTTTGCAAGGTCTCCGCCGCCTTGGTGGACATCTCATGAGCTCTGGTTTCGTCCAGGGCTATCGCTAAAGTCAAGTTGCTTTTGGACAGCAGCCGCCTTTGTAGTCTGATGTCCCTGACCCCACAAATGAGTTGTTCGAGTAGGGAATCCTCCAAATCTCTGTACTCACAGTGGTTTGCGGCTTTCCTCAACGCGGCCATGTACACACTTATTGATTCGCCCTCTCGCTGTACCCGTTGCCTCAACTCGAACCGTTGGACGAACTTTGAGGGTACCGGTGCGTAGTGCGCTCGAAGTGTTGTTTGAAGTGTCTGCCACGGTACCGATTGTACCGGCGTTGGCTCTGAGAGTGACTCCGCCGTATCGAAGACCTCTGGACCGCAGTGGCTCAGGAAGTATGCTCGCTTCCGATTATCCGAGACTCCCTGTAATTCGTTTGCTTCGAGGAAACACTCGAAACGAGCCATGTACGACCCCCATTTCTCCTTTGCTGGGTCAAATGGCGCTGGCGGCGGGTAGCTGGACATCGCTATTTTCCGCCTTCGAGAACTGGCTGGGTTTGCGAATTCCTGGTTCCGTCAGCTCTTTTCACGATCTCACTGCCTCAACATCCCATCCTCGTCGCCAATGTTAAGTTCGGGCAATGAAGAGGCAGGAGACCAGTGAGTGACAACAGCTCTTTAGTTTATTGTGACCCCAGCAAACACAACCGGCAAAAACCCCTCTTTAAATACTCTTTTGGTCGAGGCTTCAACCAATCAGCAACGTGCAATTTTCCCGCCCAAAATTCCCTCTCAAAGTTCAAAATACATTACAGTTGCGCTACATCATGAGATGCCACGAGTTTGACACCCCTGTCCTAGAGACTCAATTTGGTGTAGGAGCTAAAAGCATTAGGATGGAAACTGAGTCTCTAGTTCGCAAAGCAAATCTGCAAAAAAAAAAATTAGAAAACCGTACGTACTTGTCCAGGAAGTCAATAGGAGTCAAAATTGATTTGAAGGTACCTAAAAAAGACTCCAGCAGCAATTTTTAGATAGTTCTCACTTATGACCATCTAACAATAGTTCAAAGTTACGATAGTCCCAGAAAAATTGACTTACAACCCATCCTCACAGTTATGACCATTGCACCAATCCCCACAGTGATGTGATCACTGTTTGGATGCTTGGCAAATGGGTCACATTTATGATGGATGCAGTATCATGTAGTTGCATGATCACAATTGCAAATCCCAGCTGGCTTCTAGCAAGCAAAGTCAATTGGGAGAACCAGAATAACTTAATGACTGCATGAAATACTTAAGTCCTGTATGATTCATTTAATGTATACAGTAAAAATGGCGTGGCCACGTGATAGCTTGCTAGTGAGTGAATTACTTAGCAATTCAAATTTCAGTCCCAATTGTGGTCATAAGTTGATGACCATCAGTACAGAAAATTATTGCATCTCCCTGAATTTTGCACTCTGCTCGGCATCTTTTTCTTGATATTTCCTTCCTTCAGGCTTTCTTAGTTAATTACTGATATGCTGACCTGCCTTATCCATTATCATCTTTCCTCCAAATAGATGTTTAAAGTTAAATTGACTCTCTGATTATGAAGAGTAAAACAGCTGCCTCGTGCAGTAAATGATGGGTATCGTGCAAGGCAGCAAAAGACCGTTATTATATTTTTACTGCCAGGGATGGAAAAGGGTATTTGGGGGATATTCTTCCATTTATTCCAAAATTATTTGATGACTTGCACAGTTTTCCTCCTGATTTTTGAATGAATGGGTGGCACCATTTGCTATATTGCTCCAAATAGTAGAAAATGCCTTGGGCTGTACTGTTGCTGTTTCTTTCCTTGCAAAGAATTAGGAAGACATTTTAGAGAGAAAGAGCAAATTATAAAAGTCCGTCTTCATTTCAAATAAGGATTATTTCATCAAAAGATCACTCTAGCATAATGTGTCTGTTTAGCTGAATAAGTACTTAGCTAGCAACCAGACAGCCAAATGATAAGCATGAGGTTACTGAATTCATCTAGCACAAAATCAATTTTTTCAGCCTTATTTTGATTGTTTTTGTGTAGTACAACCAGAAAATTAAAATATCTAATATTATTCAAGGCAGTATTTTAAAAGGAAATATTCCATTTATAGAAATGCCAAATACTATTTCAGCTATGAAACACTCTTTCCCTTTCTCATCAAAACTGTACAGTTTTAGCTAATCTATCTAGCAAACTGTTCTCTGTTCATAAAGGCAGAAATTAATCTATTAGAGATCTTAGAATAATAAAATCACACTTCACATAAAAAAGACCTTTATTACTTAAAAAGGAAAAAAAATATAAACTGCTTGCACTCCCTCAACTTCATCTGTATTCTTATTTCATGATGTATCCCTTTGCCATGTCATACTTTCCAAAATAAAATAATGTTTGAGCAATTCTTGTGAGGGGGAGCTTAACAGCCACTGCTGTGCTCCTATATCAGATATCTCACTAGATGAGCACTGCTAATGTCAGGAAACACAGAAGCCTGTTTTTGAACCAATTCAGAATTTTCATAGGGAAATGACCTGGTAGAAAATGAATTAAATACTATAGAATTAAATATTTCTCTGCTACTGCCCTCTGGAACGTCTTCCTTCCCTGATGTGAAGTTGGCCCCCAATTCTCCTATCATTTTGTAAGGGTCTAAAGATCTGATTCTGCCAGCTGGCCTGGGGCCTTAACGGGGAAATAGCACAGTGAAGGTGGTTGATCAAGTAACAAGTGATCCTACCTCTCCCCATTCCGCCACACCCCCACCCCAAGTGTCCTTGATTTTAATCTTGGCTTTAATTTACTTTTGTTTTAACCTATATGTATTTTTACGTCTTTAAGCTGTCTAGAATTACCTTATGGTAACATGGGTGGTCAATAAATTTTATAAATACATACATACATAAGTACATACATACATACATAGTTTTTATAGTAGCGAAGGGAACAGTAATTCAGAATAATTTCCAGAGGTGTGTTAAATCAGAGTTCTCCAACCTTTTCAGCTTTGAGGATTGAGGGGTGGGAGATGGGATGATCCTGTACATACAGCGGGCATGCACAGCTCCATTTGCATGATTGGCGGGCACATGTGCCTACCGCTCACACAAATGGAATGCGTGCACATGCAGTTACCTGCTGTTCACACAACTGGGGATGCATGAACCTGTGTCCTTACCCATCACTTCTGTGACCTGGTTCCGAAAGGCTCAAGGCTCCGTAGTGGACCGCTGCTGGGAATTGGGAAACCCTGCACTAGATACCCAGTCAGTTGAGACAAACTGAGTATTATTATCTCACACTGCAGGGGACTAAACTCCAAAATTTACAACATTCCTGAAGTTGTAGAATATCATCTGTCTCTGGGAGATTCAGCACTGGGTAGCTAAAATCCTTATTTTTCCAGATACATAAAACACAATGAAAGCCATGCTGGTGCCCGGAAAAATGTTAAGCATCAGCTTAACATAATAAGCTTCTGAATAGATACTGAATTTTCTGTTAACTTTAGGAAACAAGCCAGTAATGAATGAAATGGAACATTATTCTGCAGATTTTTATTCCATTAGATGATATAATGTCTTTGGCTTTTGGAGGACTTCCAATATACTGATTCAATACAAGATAGCATCATCTTCCTTCTAAATAAAGCCTGAAACATTTGGGGGTTTTATTTGAACTTTAAAAATTAACATCTGGATAACAACCTTGACAGATGCTTCTCCCGGCTTAAATATTGTGAGCTTCTTAGAAGTAATAAGAGAAAATATTAGTCACCGGATCCAAAGTCCCACTTAGACTAAGATGTATAGAAGTAATCTTGTAGTTATTCATTCTTTTTCCAGCTATAACTTTTCATCAAACTCAAGAAACTATTCCTGGAACTCTGTGATCTTTAGGAGAATGCCGTCTCCATCTTAAGAAGTAAGGTTGATAATTAAAGGAAAGTTTCTCTTTATGTGGAGGTGGATTCTAACAAACATGAGAAATATTTTGAGTCTTTTCCATTTTGTACAGCCCTCCATGTGATGAAACAATTTGTAATACAATGAAGCAGTCCTGAACATTGCATAAATAGGTTGAGAGTCTGCTCTTTAATATTTCATTGAAAACTTATACAGTCCTATTGCCCAAATGCTTGTTTTTTGCTATAAAATGAGGGACTTTATTATACAGCTGTTGTATATCTCACACTTTTGTTATTCTTTCTCTTTAACTCAACTTCTAGCATTTTTGCTAGAAGGCTGTGCTAGGAAAGGTTATATTTTTGTATGATTTTTAAAATGAAACTTCCAAAGTTAATTGAATCATAAACAGTATTAACTTTCTACTAGTATTTGTTATTCATTGTGTTGGGTATTCTATTTGGAAAATAAACAACTCATTTTAACAGAGAGATGAGCTTTTCCAAAATGAGCAAACTTGTCAAAATATGTTGAAAATAGCAAGCTGAAGAAAATTTATGTGAAAGCAGAAAAGCCACATGAACAATTTTAAAAAATGTTAGGTTACCTGAAGTAAGAAGAAGTAACCTTGACTAGCAGAAGTAATCCTGACTAGAGTTTCATACAGCTAACTAATTTTCAGCAATTTCTAATGCTTATTTCAAATAAATGGTCCACATAATATCCACATAAAATTGATGTTCATTTCAAATAATTGGAGCCAAAAATGAAGCTAAGCTTTTGGTTGTATTTTTCAGTTATATCTTCTAGTTGTATCCTATGTCATCATTGATGGATATGAGGAAGAAAACAAGTTGTGTAAAGGTAACCATCTTGCTTGGAGATTCCCGACTCTAGGGGGGCGGTGCTCATCTCCGTTTCAAAACCGAAGAGCCAACGCTGTCCAAAGATGTCTCCATGGTCATGTGGCTGGTATGACTAAATGCCAAAGGCCCATGGAACGCTGTTATCTTCCCACCAAAGGTGGTCCCTATTTTTCTACTTGCATTTTTTATGTGCTTTTGAACTGCTAGGTTGGCAGAAGCTGGGACAAGTAACGTGGTACTAGAGATTTGAACCACTGAACTGTTGACCTTTTGATCGACAAGCTCTGTACCTTAGCCACTGAGCCACCATGTTCCAGCCTGGAGATATAGTATCCCCATTTTAATAATAGATAAACTGCATTCCCCAGGATATTCCTAATATTTGTAGCAACATTCCAGATGGGAAAGAATAAAGAGATAGAACTGCCTTCCTTCATCTTAATGCTTCTGCTAGAATATGTCCTGAAGAAAAACATAGGAGAAAGTTAGGAGGCAAAGGAAATCAGCAAACTTTCTCATTCTCCAACTAACATAATCAGACGCACGGTATGGGAATTTGAGACCTGGAATAGATCCTCTGAGCTCTGACTCAGAACTGTATTGGGAAAGGACAAGTAATGACGCCCCAGAAAACACATAAGAGGACTTATCTGTCTAGACTCTCTACAAGAAATTCCAGCTGGAAAACCAGGATGCTAGCGAATTAATTAAATGGACAGAAAGGGATGGAGCCATCATTCTCAGAGGGGGATAACTGAGTTAGTGCAGAAAAGCTCAGAAGACTCTGGCCTGAGTGCATCAAACAAAAGATTAAAGACTAGATTCATAGAGGAGAAATGTGGTGTCCAAAATACCTGGAAAACGCAAAAGAAATTCTAAAATGGGTGAGATGTAATATAGGCCTATCCAAAGCCTTTAAAGGTGTTGTAACAAAGTTGAATTTTCAAGGGAAATGAAAAAAAAATATCTTTCATTGCCTATCTTAGTTGGCCGTGATGTTATAGCCAGGATGAGGTGGCTGAGTTGTCTCAGCACCATTTTACAACTTCATTTTGGTATACTGAAATATCTACTGTTTCCCCAAAAATAAGACCCTGTCTTATATTTTTTTGAACCCCAAAATAAGCACTTGGCCTTATTTTTGGGGAGGTTTTATTATTTTGAGGCACATGGAGCGATATGGGGATCCTCTTGCCGTCTTACCTGATTTCCAGCTCTGTCTCCCTAATCCTACCCAGAGGAAATGGCAGGAACTGGCTGCGCACGCGTTTAAATATTTTGAGGGAGGGCTTATTTGCAGGGGAGGTCTTATTTTGGGGGGAGGTCTTATTTTAAGGGGAGGTCTTATTTTCGGGAAAACATGGTAGAACTTATGAATGGAAATTATGAAATAATTAACAAGCAATATTAAAATTAAGATTATTAATTGAAAACTGAAATCTTTTTCTCTGTATATCAAAGCAAGCAAAATACACTGAAATTATGTTTGATTAACTCTTCTCCAGCTAAAGCTTTCTTTTAAAGAAATGCTTTTGGAAGATGAATAATATGTGACATCTGTAGAGTACATTAAATTATTTCAGATGAACTTGGAGCACATTTAATTAACATGACTGCTCTTGGAAAAATTGCACCACACTTACTTTGAAATTAGCATTTCAACTTTGTATTTTGGCTGACCTTTCAGCCTTTGATGGATTGCCCAGTTGTTTGCCAAAGAAGAGAAGACAGGGAAAGGGAAGGGAAAGGAGGGGAAGGGAAACAGAAAGGAAAGGGAGGGAGGGAGGGAAGGAAGGAAGTTAGGAAGGAAGTTAGGAAGGAAGGAAGGGTGAGTTCTTTTAAAACATTAAAGAGGGGTATATTTGTGCCTGCGTGTGTGCCTGTGGAAAGGAAACTCTGTACATTTGCCCAATTATCTTCTGGAACAACACTTAAAAACACACTGAGCAGAATACATCTTTTTTAAAAAATCCACAGGAATAAGCATTAAATATGAGTTGAGACTCATATATACACAGTAGTCTAGGATTTATAGAAGTCTTTTTTTCTAGGGTATGTTTGTAGAATTAGAATGTTTCTAAATGGACATCAGATTTATCAATGTATGTATTTTGATTTTCAAACTTTGTAGTACCATCTTCCCCTAAAAGAATAAATGAATTAATATAATTATTTCATTGGGCAAGAAATATACCACATTTACTAATTACGGTATATTTTCATCAACGTACTCCAAAGATTCTCCAATCTTGCTGTGCTGCAACTACATATTGGCAGTTTGCACAGGTAAAATGAGAAGCAAAGCTTGAAGCACGTTCTAGCACCACTCCTACTCCTTCTATGCACAACTGATCTTTGATCCCTCTAGTGCCAGTCCATAGGTTAAAAACCCTGAATGATTGTATTAGAGTAAGAGAAAAGAATTAAAGATAATCACATATTTACAATGATTGTCAATGTCATTATTTTAAAGCTATCCTAAAATGTAAGTACAGTACGAGCCATGATGGCTTATTCAATAAATCAAGAAATTAGGACTCACAGGTAACTTATTTGAAGTCAGCTGGTGAACATAGCTCATTTCAGACATATCCTAATCTACAACAAAGAAATCTCACCATAGCATAATATGACATCTGGATTGGCAGAGCATGGGTTGTCAAAAATCAGAAAAGCAAAGTCAGGAGATGTAAAATGGACATACTCATCTTGGTGTCTGGTACATGATTTTAAACCAGGGGTCTGCAAACTTTTCAGCTCATTGACTCCTTCATGAAGTTTCAGCTTGTTCACCACTCCCTGATTCTTTACTGTAGTTTATGAAAATACCATATTTTTCAGAATATAAGATGCACCAGAGTATAAGATGCACCTTAGTTTTTGGAGAGGAAAATAAGAAAAAAGCTGATTGGCAGGTGGTTTAGCCTCCCGGAATACCCCCAATCAGCTGTTCCCAAAGATGAATTTTAGCAACAGGTTCCTTGGTTGTGAGCCCTGTGCCTTGCTTTTTTTTGCTTTTTTTTCTGCCTCTGAAACTCCATTTCAGAAAAAACTTGTTTCTGCCTCTGAAAGCCTCCAAAATACAGCTTCAGAAAAAAAGCCTCTGAAGCTCTGTTTGGGAGCTTCTTTTCTAAAGCTCCGTTTCGGGCTTTTTTTCTGCAGCTTCGTTTCTGATGCTTTTTTCAGTCTCTGAAATCTCCGTTTGAGAAGCTGGGCAGGGCTACATTCAGAGTATAAGACACACCCAGATTTTCACCCTTTCTTTTTGGGGAAAAAGCTGCATCTTATACTCCAAAATACAGTAATTTAATAAACATTTATTTATTTATATCTCACTTTTATTATTTCTATAAATAAAAAATTCCCCTGCCCAAATTAATTCCCATTCTTGCATGATATTGCCTTCCATCTCTCCAAAGGCAGTTTTACATTTATTAAAATGTTGGCTAGCAATTAACTTTCATCCAACATTTTCGGAATATACCAGGCTATGCAAGATAAGGCATTTCTCATTAGAATTTTGAAATCTTGGGGAAAAAAGAAGAATTTGTTTGTTTGTTTATAATGGAGATAGTAAAATGTTTCTCATAAATTGAAAGGGCTCAGAAAAAGGTGATCAATAAAATAATTGAGAAGAAAGGTGATATAAAACTTTTGCCCACTTATAAATTTGATAGTAACATTTGTATCTTTTTATATGTTATTCATTTAAAAATTTTATTTGTTTTAATTTTGCCATGTGGCCTCTACTGCAAACTCTCAACTTATCACAAAACACAAGAGTATTAAATATAATTAAATATAAGTCTGCATAAAACCATAATAAAGCAGAAAAACTAAAACTACAACTTAAATAAAACCATATTAAAAAACTAGAATAGAATAGAATAGAATAGAATAGAATTTTTTATTGTTTTATTTTTATTATTTATTTTTTTTATTGGCCAAGTGTGATTGGATACACAAGGAATTTGTCTTGGTGCATATGCTCTCAGTGTACATAAAAGAAAAGATACGTTCATCAAGGTACAACATTTACAACACAATTGATGGTCAATATATCAATATAAATCATAAGGATTGCCAGCAACAAGTTATAGTCATACAGTCATAAGTGGAAAGAGATTGGTGATGGGAACTATGAAACGATTAACGATTAAACGATTAGTAGTGCAGATTCAGTAAATAGTCTGACAGTGTTGAGGGAATTATTTGTTTAGCAGAGTGATGGCCTTCGGGAAAAAACTGTTCTTGTGTCTAGTTGTTCTGGTGTGCAGTGCTCTATAGCGTCGTTTTGAGGGTAGAAGTTGAAACAGTATATGTCCAGGATGCGAGGGATCTGCAAATATTTTCACGGCCCTCTTCTTGATTCGTGCAGTATACAGGTCCTCAATGGAAGGCAGGTTGGTAGCAATTATTTTTTCTGCAGTTCTAATTATCCTCTGAAGTCTGTGTTTTTCTTGTTGGGTTGCAGAACCGAACCAGACAGTTATAGAGGTGCAAATGACAGACTCAATAATTCCTCTGTAGAACTGGATCAGCAGCTCCTTGGGAAGTTTGAGCTTACTGAGTTGGCGCAGAAAGAACATTCTTTGTTGTCCTTTTTTAATGATGTTTTTGATGTTAGCTGTCCATTTGAGATCTTGCGATATGATAGAACCCAGAAATTTGAAGGTTTCTACTGTTGATACTGTGTTGTCAAGTATTGTGAGAGGTGGAAGTATGGAAGGGTTTCTCCTAAAGTCTACACTAGATTAACTGCAACAGCTAAACAGCAGCTATAGTAGCTATAATCATGTTTTAGTATCCAAAGGCTTCTGAAACTAAAACTTTGTTTTGTTTTGTTTTAAAGAAGCAATTGCATCAGAAAGCATATTTAGAAAGGAAATTCCAGAATAATCATTTTATGTAATAGATAGGGGAAAAGGAAACATTTAGTTTACAAAGAGTTAACCTTAACCCCAACATTTATAATACAAAAAGAACAAAACAAAAATAAGCATCAAATATTATTCAATATTTAATAAATATTGACAGATGATATGTTACTGATTATGATAAAAATATGTTTATACAAAGTCAAAACTGTATAAACAAGCATAGTATCATTCTGGATCAGTTTTTGGGGCTGAGAATGGGTGACTAGTCTTCTTCTGTCCTGCAGGAACTATTTCAGTTAATGTTGATAGAGGGAGGGGGGTCTCTGTTTTGCAAGATGCCACAGGTTAGGTACTTTTTCCACTCTGTTTAATATCTATATAAAGCCATTGGGTGAGATTATCCAATGGTACAGGGTAAGATACCATTGTTGGAGAAGATTCTTGAGACTCTCTTGGATTTCAAGGAGATCGTATCAGTCAATCCTAAAGGAAATCAACCCTGACTCTCAATCTCAAATATTTTGACCACCTAATGAGAAGAGAGGTTGTCTCGTTGGAAAAGACTGTGATGTTGGGAAAGATTAAAGGCAAAAGGAGAGGATGAGATGGTTAGATAGTGTCATTGATGTAGTGGGAATGAGTTTGGGCAGATTCAGGAGGACATTGGAAGATGGGGTGGTGGCGTGCTATCGTCATAAAGAGTTGGACATGACTTACCAACTGAATCACATGAAGAAGATACCATTAGTATGCTGATGGTACCTAGCTTTACATCTCCACTCTAAACCAAATAAATGATGCTGTGGAAGTCTTTTCTTGATGTCTGAAGGCTGTGAGAGGTTGTATGAGAAACACCTGACTTCAATTCAATCTATGCAACACTGAGTACCTTTGGATGTGGGGGCCCACTGTTTCTGGGGACATTCCATCTTTTGTACTGGATGGGATTGCATTGGTTGCCCCTTTGCTTTCGGATTCAATTCAAGGTGCTGGTGATTACTAAAACTCTTTATGGCATGGAACCAGACTATTTGAGGGACTACCTCTCTACAATCAAATCTACCCATCTCGTCAGATCCAGCAGGAGAGGCATGCTCTGGGTCCTGACAGCTAGGGAGTCTTGTCTGTTGAGGTTCATGAAGAGAGCCTTTTGAACAACATCTCCCAAGACATCAATTAGCCCCAAACCTGCTGGCTTTCTAAAAGGTCCAGAAAACATAGTTTTACCATCAGGCAAGGGACATAGGAGTGTGGTTTAGATGAGAAGTCTTAAGGTAACCCAAAAGATAATCAACTTCTGCCACAAGATTTCAAAAGCAACTCTTTTGAAATAGTTAGCGATCATCTTCAAACATCAGAATTCATGAAGCTGATTTGCATATCTAAAAGAAAAGTAATTTGATTGTAAATGCTGGCCTAGAACTTTTATATTATTTCTAAGAGCAGGAACTATCTTCCAGGTCATTTTTCCATTTAGTTGGGCATGACTAATTCCCAATTTCCACAAATTGCAATCCTTAATCCAAATTTTAGTAGGAGTATTTCTTCTTGTCTCCCGTTGATTTTCTAGAGATTTCTGATTCATATTTCAGAACCTTATCAGAGGATAATTAGAACTGCAGAAAAAACAATTGCTACCAACCTGCCTTCCATTGAGGACCTGTATACTGCACGAGCCAAAAAGAGGGCTGTGAAAATATTTGCAGACCCGTCACATCCTGGACATAAACTGTTTCAACTCCTACCCTCAAAACAACGCTATAAAGCACTGCACACCAGAACAGCTAGACACAAGAACAGTTTCTTCCCGACTCCTCTAAACAAATAATTCCCTCAACACTGTCAAACTAGTTACTAAGTCTGCATTACTATTAATCTTCTCATCGTTCCTATCACCCATCTCTTCCAACTATAGACTGTATGACTTTAACCTTGTTGCTGGTATCCTTAAGATTTATATTGATTGTTTCCCTATAACTATCATTAAGTGTTGTACCTTATGAGTCTTTACGAATGTATCTTTTCTTTTATGTACACTGAGAGCATATGCACCAAGACAAATTCCTTGTGTGTCCAATCACACTTGGCCAATAAAGAATTCTCTTCTCTTCTCTTCTCTTCTCTTCTCTTCTCTTCTCTTCTCTTCTCTTCTCTTCTCTTCTCTTCTCTTCTCTTCTCTTCTCCAATTCCTGTCTTCTCACACCCAGGCAGGTCTTTGCACAGTTCCCTGAAGATTTTCTTGGCTTTGAGTTGCATCCTCCTAAACTTTAATCCCAGAGATCCGCTTCCCTCCTACTACATACAGTTCTTCCTGCTGACCTTTCTATTTCTCATGGAAAATAGCTCACCAAATCCATGCAGCTATTTCCAGTCTTCCCCTTGGTTAAATTTTTCAGCAATCTCTGTACTCTCTTTCAGGCGTTCTTCTTTCATGGTCATCCTCCCAGGTGATCTTTTTACTTTCAGATCTCTAACTATTTCTCTCCTTTCCTTCAAGGCCAGAGCAGAGGACAACCTGCTTGGATAAGACCAGAAAAGTTTATTTTGCTTCCCACGTCCATATTCCTCCTCCGAGCTTTGGATTTGCAGCCAAAAAGTACTCTCCTGCCCTTCCACTCTATGTTGAGATACATGTATCAACAATTTGGTTGAAAGAGAAGAAAATATTGTTCCTTGGCTATGTGCAAGATCTGGGTCGTAAAATTAATCTCATGTGTATAGACATCTAAAATGCAAATATTAATGCAAACAATAAAATCCCAGTAGAGAGTTAGGGTTACAGGGTATAGGTATAGAATTAAGATCATGCAATGCGTTAATACCTCTTTATAATGATTTGGTAAGACCACACTTGGACTACTGCATCCAGTTTTGGTTGCCACAATATAAAAAAGATATTGAGACTCTAGAAAGAGTGCAGAGAAGAGGAACAAAGATGATTAGGGGATTGGAAGCTGAAACATATGAAGAACGATTGCAGGAATTGAGTATGGCTAGTTTAATGAAAAGAAGGACTAGAGGTGACATGATAGCACTGTTCCAATATCTAAGGGGCTGCCACAAAGAAGAGTGGGTCAAGCATCTGAAGGCAGAACAAGAAACAATGGAAGGAAACCAATCAAAGAGAGAACCACTGACCTAGAATTAATTTCCTGACAGTTAAAACAATTAATCAGTGGAATGACTTGCCTCCAGAAGTTGTGGGTGCTACAACACTGGAGATTATTTAAGAAGAGATTGGGCAATCATTTGTCTGAAATGGTATAGTATTTCCTGCTTGATCAGGGGGTTGAACTAGAACACCTCCATAGTCCCTTCCAACTCTGTTATTCTGAGGCATGCTTGTTTGGCTGAAGACTGATAAAGACTAGGAAATAATATACTAAACCTATCTTATGTACGATGTTAATTAAAACAGATCTGAACGTTCAAACAAAAAAGCATTTCATATATACTATAAAAAGCTGTGTTGAGATGCACATGACCTATAGGAAATGGAAGCAGGCAAAAAGGAAGCTAGAAAATTGTTTATGCATAGTGCAAAACCATATGATTTCTTGATTTTAGTTTGTGGTTTTAATCCAGCTATTGTGGTTTGTGAAGATTTTTGATTTATTGCAATGCACAAACCCAGTAATTATGACTTTTTTCAAGAAACCACCATGATCCAAACAAAAAGTTAAAATGTATTGTATGGCACAATAGTCCAATTTTTTTATATCACTTAATGTGGATAGGAAGAATTCAGAATGTGAATAGAACTGGTTTTCCTAAAGAAACTTAGGGTGAAAATAATTGTGCAGTTCTATTTTTGCATAAAAGTAATTTTCTGTGTTCCAGAACTGGTATGAAAAATTAAAGCTTGGCAATAGCTTGTAAACATAAATATCAAATTGCACAAAGGTATGGGTACAATTGATGTGGTAGCCTAATAATAATTAATTTAGGTAATTGTTTTTAGTCTTCTGGGATAGCAAACAGATCTATACAGTAGCTGTTCTTAAAATATTTCAGACTTGGGAGGTAGTATTTATTAAATTTTTATACTCATCTCACTATCCAAGGCAACTCTGGGAAGCTTGATTGATGTCAGCCTTGCAGGATAAACCAGATTGGACTCACAACCAGATGAGTTAATTCTACTTTACTGTAATGCTACACTGACAACCCTCTTTTGGTCTTTGAACTTGCTTCCTGTTCCTGTGAAAGAAATGTATTCTGATTGGTTGTCAGACTCCCATGGGGCCATGCAAGGGTAACTTTGTAAATGGTCTTGAGTCCCAGGCTTGGTTGAATCTTGCTGGGTGATGTAATGAAGGTGTTTTGGGAAATTCTTTTTTTTTTAATTGAAAAGGTTTTACAAATTTTTTTCCCATACATCCCCCCTCCCCCCAACCCTAACCCTTCACCTCCCTCCTCCCTCCTTCCCCCATCCCCTCCCCCACTGACTTCTCAGAAAAAATACAGGGTATTGTATGTAACAATCATAAGCTAAAATACGCTAATTAACATAAACTCCCATCCCATCCATTTTCTTGAACCTCAACTCCCCTTTTCCATAAAAAAGAAAAAGGAAAATGTTAATACTAATACAATTACATTCTATTCATTTAAAAAAAAACAATTTAGTATTTTGTTATTTCAGTCCAATATTTTTTAAAAATCAAACCGTCTCCATTAAATATATCTTTTGAAAGTAATCTTTCAAATACGCTAATAATTCTGCCTTCTCATCTAAATCCATTAAATTTGAACTCCAATCTTCTGTAATAAATATCCCATCTTCCAATGTTGTAATATCAAAAATTATTCCTCAGTATACCTTATAATCCATCAAATTTGTATATCCATCATACATAATAATAAACATCAGCTTTTTAAATTTAACATTTACCTCATATTCTTCCCCATATTCCCTACACTATAAATTTCTAAACATTTTACACCCCATTTATCACAATCCATAACTAATTACATTTCTTATCCCCACACAGTATTACACTATAATCCCTCAAATTTATATATCCATCATACCCTAAAAACTTTTGTACTATCTTGTTGTGTCTGCGCCCCCCGAGCCGGGCGCAGAAAGTGACTTGGAAAGTGAGGGGAAAGGGCCGTCAAGACTTACCTCAGGAGCACCAGCTTCCCTGGCTCAGCTCCAGGAGTCAGAAGCAGGCCAGATGGAAAAGATAATGAGGCCTCCGTCCCGACTCTTTCCCCCCCTCCAGGCCACGCCTTCAGACCCAGCTGATAGCAATCAGGCGTGGTTGGACCCTCAGTTTCGTAGGCAGGAGAGGAGGGAACAACAGAAGCACGGTGGGGCAGGCCTAGGAAGTGCTGAGTCATGGAGCCACACCCCACAGGATATAAAGGCAGTGAGCACTGCTATGTCTCTTCGTAGCCGGCAAATCAACTGATTAAATGAGAGCTGAGGTGACTCACCAGTGTCGAGGGAGATATCAGAGAACTTGGCAAACATTCGCTATTCTGCTGCCAGAGCTGATAGTGCTGGCTAATTAAGCCATCACTTGGACAGAGGTGAAGGAGGACAGAACATATCTAGTTTAACTATCCTTACTAAAAATTTCCCTATCCCATGAAAGGAAAGTCTTTCCTTTTGAAAATATTACTTCTTTACTCCTTGCTCTTTACGTTTAATAGTTACAATCGGACTTTGATCCTCCCCTGCAGCTTTCTGTGTTTCTTCTCCAAAAGTTACAGCCCCAGTTTTGAGTTGTATTTGCTTTACTTCCTTTTCCCCTTTTTTAACCATTCCCACCTCTTCTGCCATCTTAACTTCTAACAATGGTAAACTTCCAACCTTCAATACTTTAGTATAAAAATCTCTTGCTTTAAAAACTGTATTAAGACAATATTTCCCTCCCTTATATTTTACTGTTAATCCAGCTGGTACATTCCATCTATACTGTATCTGGAGATTTCTAAGATGAACCACCAAAAAAGCATATTCTTTTCTATTTCTTAACATTTTAGAAGGAATTTCTTTCAATACCAATACTTCTTGTCCCAATATTTGAATTTTGTTTTTATAAGAAACTTGTGAAATTTTATTTCTAATCTTCCTAGATGTAAAATAAATTACTACATCTCTTAGCAAGTGTCTCTGCTTTGCAACCCATGAATTAACATGGTAAATTTTCTCAATTTGGATTTCAAAGTCCAGTGGTAAATCAGCTGTGCAAAAGCCTCTGCAAAAATCTTTTTTAAATCCTCTCATTTGTTTTCTTTCAGACCGCTTACTCTCAATGCAAATTCCATAACTCTGTATTGCAATAAAACCCGATCTTCTTCTGCTCTCTCCGCCTTGATCTGAAGCACCTCTATTTTATTTTTTAAATTCAAATTGACTTGATTAACTTCAACTCTATCATCCAACTGCTTTATATTCTCCGCCTTAGTCTGAAACTCCTCTATTTTACTTTTTAAATTCAAATTAACTTGATCAATCTCTTCCACTTTTTCATCCAATTGTTTTATACATTCAGCCAAAGTCTTAATTGCTGCCATCACACTTTCTCTTATCTCTTCATTCTCAGCTGCAGCAGAGTCTTTAATTTTCAATATTTTCTCCTCAATTTCCTTAATTTTTTTATCCCGAACAGAAATTTGAGCCTTCAGAAATTCCTTCGGCTCCTCTTGTAATTTATGTAGTTGAACTAGCGGGGCTCCAACTTCCTTGAAAACGGCAGGTTGTATTTGTACAGAAGCCATCTTACTTTGATTTTATAATTTGGAATAAAGTCAAATCTTTTCATAAACACAGTATTTAAGTTGAATAAATCAGTTGTATAATCTTTCCAGCTTTCACTTTATAGTTTCTTCATATAAACGTAAAATCCAGCAAGTTTAAGCAAAGTTATAAACGGTAACAATGTTAATAAGCACTTCTTTGACTTTCACTTTCACGCCTATTATACTCAGACGCCATTTCCTTTCTTCTCAAATGGAATCCACACACGGGGTTGAGGTCTGGTACTTACATCTACCTTGCCTCCTGACATTGCTCTGTCTGGTTAAGTCAAAAATCCATTTAAACTCAATATTGATCGCAGATGTGGTCACGGCCTTTTGCTCTGCCTAAAAAGGACAGAGGCGTCCTGGATCCGGACCTCTTCGGGTTACCAAGGGAGCTCTTCCCCTCAAGCTGCCCTGAGTCCTTCGGGAGAAGGGCGGTATAAAAATTGAATAAAATAAAATAAATAAGCCTTCAGGATCATTCCTGGTGCTTTTGGGGGAGCTCTACCTCCACCCGATCGCTCACCTTTCTCTCTTCACCCGGGGGAAAGGTTTCCAAGCCGCTAGACAGCTGATTTTCGCTGTCTTAGCGGCTCTACGCGATCCAGGGCTGGCGGTCTAAAAAGACCACCCTCAACGACCAGTGGAGCCACCAGAAATCTTGGGAAATTCTTATGATGGCTGAGGGCTAATCCTACCTTTGTTGGATCTTGGGCGAGGGTATTTGCTTATGAATAGACCTAGCCATCTCTTAAGAGCTGACATCTACTGTGGGCTATTGAGGAGGGCAGGGGCTATTAAGAGTGAGTCTGCTTCCTGCCTAATACAAACCATGTTTCTTATTTCTCATCCAGGGAAATATAATATTCTGCCTTTTTAATCTTTCCTAGAATATTTCATTCTTCTAGAAGAGGGGTGGGTGCTAACTTCCTACAGTCCATGTTATAAGTATCTTCTCGCTACTAAAACTCTGAACTCTGTAAAATATCTTCTTCCGGGGCTCTTTGAAGCCGAGCACCTACCACCATATCAACAACCTTCCTAAAAAGGGAAGTGTAGGACACTGGACAAAATTTGTTTATGAAAGTTAGGTTCAAAAATGGCTTCTTGAAGTGAAACACTGCCTTCTTCAAAGCAGAGAGAACCATCCACTTCTGCAAAGAGGCATTAAACACCACTTGGATCCAATCACATATGCCATCTCCCAGGAGGCTTTGATAACCCAGGAGAAATTCAAAACACAGGTGGCAGAGCTCACAGCTGCAAGGACCGGGCCCCTTCCTCAGGACCAACTGGCTGAAAGGTGAACTGAACATGCTCCAGTCACATTCATAGGACCTGCCCAGCTGGATATTTTGAATGTGTGATTTTATCTGTCAGATGCCTGCAGTAATATTCACAAGGATTTCCATGAATCCTTCTTACCAAAGAGGGATCTGGTTATCAGGAACAGGGCTGCCAGCTGGCTATGTTATAAGTTGCCCAGAATGATGTACGGTATATGAGATGGGTGGGCTATAAATTTATTAAATAAATAAACAAATATATGTGGACAGACTAAGAGTGGAGAAGTACTTTCTCTTCATCACTTTTATTATTGCATTAACTCACAACCTAATGAAGGTTGTGAGTTATGTTCAATTGGATGTCCTCTTTCTCCAGCAGTGCACTAGGAATCTTATGCTATTTCATCTCTGAGAGTTCTTCCATAAAAGTGGACATTACAGGATACACAAACTGAAAATTTCTGCACAGATATGATTCAATATAAGACCCAAGTTGCCTGTTAATTTCAAACTATGTAGCAGAGCTTCAGGAATAATCCCACCTTCCTTCTGAAAACTCATTGGGTCCACATCAAGCACCTGTGGCAAGCTGATAGAATAGCCCTTCTTCCCTGATGATGTGTAAATATGGCTTTTATTTGATTCTCTAACTGAACTTTCTCATACTGTATGAACACAGACTACCTGAATACAGTTTTATGTGCAACAAAATCATGTTGCTTTTAATTAAAATGTTTAAGGTGAATTGTATTTAAGGTTGTAATAAAAAGCAGTGTAGGTTGCCATCTGCTGGCTAAAAGAACAGTCAATTCTCTTTACACTGGAGTATGCTGTGTTTGATCAGTAGATAAAAGTGGCTTTTCTTCTCCTGAAGGCCTCTAATGATCTTCTCTTGAAGGCATCTGTTAAGAGATTTAGAGCAGATATGGGAAAAAGAAGGTTTCACAAGGAAGAAAGGGAAAGTTTCAATGGGGGGGGGTCTGTATGCGTTGCCCTAGAAATCTTACAAACATAGATCATTAGGATTATTATCAATGACAGTCAAAACATCAGGGTAATTCTCTAACGGTCTGATGCATCCCACTTAAATTAATAGGGCCATTATCACATTAGAATTTGTGTTTTAATATATTATCTAGGTGTTCAAGAAACTTTAAATACATTTTAGAACTCTTACAATGATCCCATCCCAATATTCTATATATATTGCAGGATTTTAGGATTGATGGAGACCACATTTTATCTAAAGACAATTCATTAAGAGAATGCAGATTTGAACCAGGGCCTTCCTGATTCATACAGACCAGTCTCTAGATTTTTTAAAAAGAATCTCTGCTACCTCATCAGCCATGGCCAGCAAAGTCCAAGTCCACAAAAGAAAGAAAAATGTACATAAAATCCAGAAGGGAAATGGGGGAGAGTGGAGAATATCTATTTCCCCCATACTTTCTAAAATTGTCAGGTGTTGGGGGGGAGGAAGGTATGTTTTCACATCTCTTGTTGATCTTGCTCTCATTTAGATACCATCACAATGTCCACTTAGTGTGCACAGTTTGTACACTAAGAGCATTATGAGAAAAAAAATCAGAAGTTGAATAGGTTGCGTAAGTCTGCCTTACTATACTGCAGGTTTCTCTCAGACTTGAAATTGGGTCTTTACAAGTGATTATGTATACATATAGATTTTATTTTAAGAACAGCCATACTCTCAACAGCCATACACATACACATAACAACCATTTTTAAATACTCGTTTTACACTCTAAACCTAAATGCTCAATAAGCATTTGCTAAAACAAATTTAATGAACATGTTGATACAAACATTGCCTTTAAAAGTCCCTTTTCTATACTTTTGAGCCCTTTAATATTTCTGTTTAATGAAAGACAAAATTTTCACAGATTTAATGGAGTTTAAGTCCCATTTAAAAGAGGGGATGCAGCTGCAATTAAATTTTCACCAGATTACATCATTGCCAATTATATTGAAATAATAGAAATGAGTCTTTCAGGAACTCATTCCCTGAGGGTGAACTTTGTTTTAGAATAGAATAGAATAGAATAGAATTTTCTATTGGCCAAGTGTGATTGGACACACAAGGAATTTGTCTTGGTGCATATGCTCTCAGTGTACATAAAAGAAAAAGAAAAGATACGTTCATCAAGGTATACGTTCATCAAGGTATGAAACAAAGGTTCCATAATTCTGGACTGGGTTTTCAGATACATTTTTTGCTCCTGACTTTGCCCACAAATACTATTAATAGCTAATTAATACTGTTAATTATCTGTTAACAGCAACACAGAATCCTATAAAAATAGGAAGTCACATGAGTCTTGGGATTTCAACAATTCATCCTTTTTTGGGCCTACAATAATTTCAGCATCCGTCTGAAGGACCAAGAGCACCAATTCTAGAGCTCTCCGCCAAGCTTCTATCTTAGCAGTAATATTGTCACACACTTTCAAAGCCTTTCCACCTATATCAGAATGTCCAATGCTTACTCCTACTTTTCCCTTACTAAATTCCTCCAGGATGTAAGCTGATGGTGAACCATGCACAGCTGCTCTTCGGAGATGCTGCTGTATGACAGTGTGGGTTTCAAACTCTGATGCACAGTTTGCTGCATTACCCATGACAGCAAACAAGTACTGGCGCCAACCACTTGCCAAAACACTAAGCACCAAAGATTTATATTGTTCTGAGGATTTTGCAAACCAGGAAGAGGCAAAATGAAATTGGCCTGTAGAGTTTGGCGTTGCTTTTTCTAGTTTTTCAAGAAAACAGAGGCATAGGAGCTCAACTGCACCACCTCCTGGAAAAACAGCCTGATCAAGAAGTGCATGATGCAGACGGTACACACAGGTCCAAAACTGATCTTCCATGGCTTGCATCTTTGACATAAAAGGGCAACAGAGCACAACTGTTACCAATCGAAGTCCTTCTGCTGTTAAAGCAAGTGGGATTTGGCCACTGACCTCCACCAAATTTAATTCCAGAGCTCCATAGAGATTCATGCATATGCCTTTGACAATACAATCCTCATTCACTTGATTGATGTAAGTCACTATCTCAGCTCTCATAATATTACTAAAAGCTCTCAACACATTATGGTCCACATGATTAACTATCACTATTTTATGTAGGAGACATTTTTCTTCTAGAATTTCACATGTGTCACCTTGTACCAAAATTAAATTAATATTAGACTGAATCAGAATGTCCATTATAGACTCAACCCATAAACTTGAGCTTTCCTTTGAATGAGACACATTTTCTGAAAACATGCTCATATTCTCTAATCTATTAAACCCTAAATGGTGATAAGTTTCAGTAAGGTCACCATCTACAAGAATAACACGAATAGGCATATCCTGAAATTGCTTCACAGCAGCAGCTTTTGCAGGACATACAAGTGTGATATAGCCAGGGTGAACACACGAATGACTTTCAGATATTCCTGATAAACAGCATGTCACAATTTCTGAAATATCAAATTGGAAAGGACAGGTATCAGTTTTTTGATTGGCACCTGGAAGCTGGCAACTGAGAATGTCCTGTATCATTTTTGTGGCAGATTCATTTCCATGGCTAAGAGATAATGCTAGTAGTCCCAAATAACTCAGCTTGTCAAAAGGTTTTGGACAGTCATCCAGATGTATTGTTTGTTGTGGTGATTGACATTTATTTACATTGCTAAAGTATCTACTATGGGTTAATTTTGATCTTCTGTTGTAAGTCAAGGCATCAAAATGCAAATCAGAGTTTTTCTGAACACTGAAAACACTGCAAACAAAATTGCTGTTCATTGACTCAGATAGTAAACATTTCATACTGTTGGTGATGGATATGACTGGGTTGATATCATTTGTTTGCTGGAACATATGATCTTCTGAGTTTTCTTCCGATAGTTCATTTTTAAGTAGATTTAAAATACTAGTCCCAGACTTACTAACTGTGCTCTTAATGTCTGTAAACTGTTTTCCAGAGAGGCTAGAGTTACTATTGATAAGGCTCATGCCTTCGCAATCTGTAGGAATATCCTTTAGCTTTTGCTGTATGTTGTGCAGTGATAATGTAATAGATTGCACTTGTTCAATGCAAGAATCCAGACCTTCAGACATTATAGCTACTATGAGTGAAAGTGGAACATCATGTTGAAGGCACTCAAGTATAGCATTGCTCCATGCACCAACAAGAAAGAGCAGAGTGGTCATCCCTGTTTTATAATCTTTGTTCTGTGCTTGGATGGCTTCATTAAGAAGCTGCCCCACAGCACTACTTAAATCCATGTTCTCAAGAAGTCTCAGTGGAGAGCAAATCAACACACCACCAGGAATACTTTCATCAACTATAAATTTGGACAATTTCATGGGTCCTAAAAGTGTCCGTCCAGTGGAAGCCAAAGCTGAAAGATGTTGCAGACCAATATGTCTCTTTCTGTTCACGTTTCTGAAAGCCATGTTCCCAGGACAGCTGCAAATGAAAGACATATTTGTTGCTTGTGCCTTATTTGTTTTGGTTTTTATGTTACCCTTTGGACACTATTGACATGTCTCTCAGAGATAGAGCTGCACTCAGTTCAGACAGAAATTAAATTCTATTTCCAGAATACTGTCATTTTAAAAAAAACCTATTTATATGTGCATAGTGTTACAATTAATTCAAACAAATGAAAAAAAAGCATACAGCCAGATTCTCTTTGTACTAAAATCAAAGTTTACTCTGGAATCTGCAGTCTCTTTTTCTACCATTCTTCTGACAGATGAACAAAGTTTATAGAGCTTCCAAAAATTAGAATTATGCCATGGTCATTTCTATTGCATGTGCTAATAAATGCTTTGGACATATCTTTGACTAATCAACGTCTTTATTAGCTTGAAAAGTTCTCAGATGTATGCATAAATACAGAAGGAAGAAAAATATATAGCACAAAACAAGTTATTTCTTCTAGCAATCTTTTCTTGGCAACTTTCTTTGCCCATAATCTAGATTTGCTGGGCTACTTATATCAGTCTTGTCTCTAAACAACTTTTTAAAACAGAAATATCAATGCAATTGTTAATGGAACCACTGTTGTCTTAATAAAAATAATGAAATTGCATTGCTCTTTTTAGAACCAACAAAACTTCTCAAGGAATATACAAGAAACAATATTTAGGCTGTGTTCCCACAACACACTATAATCAACTAGTTTGTGGCTCAGTGTGTTGGACAAATCCATTGTAGTAACTGTATGATTCGAAGTGTTGGGTAAATAATTTCATTAAGTCAGTGAACAGGAATAAAATTTTATGCATTATAGCATACTAGAAGATAAACTTTTTATTGGAGAGAGCTGAATAACTGGAATATAATAATTCACATAATAAAGCAGCTGTACAAGAGTATAGTCAGCTGTTGCAAAGGTACAGAAGTGCCTAGATTGGAAGGGTTTATGTCAGTGTTGCACAACAACTGTAAAACCTTCCCATCACCACTTGGGCTCATCCACATCATCTGAATTTCTACCCCTCCTCTTCAATCTTTTAGAAAACAATGTAAACATTACCTAATTGTTTTCAGTCCAGCAGGCCATGAATGGAAAAAAACATCCTGAGATGAGCAGTGCTTACTCTCCTTTCTCCCACCTGGCCAAGAGAAAATCATCCTCCATTGTCACTATCTCCTACCTGTCAATAGTCCTGCAAGAAAAAAGGCTCATCTCCACTTCACGCAAAAGAGAACAAATTGATAACACACCTCAGTCTTGTTTGGTACATAAATTTTATTCATTATTCATTATAGGGGAGTTTCTAAAAGTTGGGATTGACTGTAAAATATGTAAAGGACCACACTGAAACATTTCAAAGGCTTTGGCTGCCATTCCTCAGTTGCATTTCAAATTTGAATTCTGATGATGATATATCAGCATGTTGGTAATTTTGTAACCAAGTGCTTTTCCCAACAAACCAGATGGGACCGTGGCTGCATGCTGCTATGGTGACTTCTTCAGGGAAATTCTAAATAAGGAAGAGACCAGATGCTATACTTTCTGGAACACTGTATTTCAACCTCAATAATGTTAAAATGTGTGGACTTCAATTCAATTCAATTGATTACAAATATAATAAAGCAGAGTCACCAACAAACTCAGCACTCCTAAATGGGCAACATGAGATCAAACAGGTCTAAAGTAGGCTCTGAAGTGTACAGAGCTCTGGTATAAAAGTCCTCAGGGAGGTCAGCAGGGTACTATTTTCACTTGCTAAAACTCTTTCTACTGACACAGTAGGAAAGATTTCAGGATTGATCTGGAAAAAAATAATTGCTTCAGAACCTTGGATTAGGCTTTTGCTTATTTGACCAGTGGATGAGAAAATAGCATTTGTTTCACTGGTATGAAAGAGCAAACTTTATCCCAACTCCTTTTCTATATATATGGAAAAGAGCCCAAGCAGTGCAAGGATCTTTTCCCCCACCAAGGTGAAACCAGCTATAGTTTTACCTGGTTCCTCTTTAACACAAATTGTGCCCCTCCCCCTTTTTCAAAAGGAGAGTCCTTCACAGAAAGAAAAGGAAAGCGAGCTTGCTTCCCCCTGGGCAGGAAAAGGGCTTCAGAAGCAGGGAAATCTACCACTTCTGAAGATCTTGTCAGCAGCTATTCAGACAGAACAGCTGGCCGTCACCAGGGAAAGGAAGAGGCTGAAATCTGGAAAAGGATTTCTTCAGTTGGCTTCCCTTCCTGCCCGAGGGGCACCAGTAGCTGCTGGCTGTCTCCTGGAAGAGCTCTTCACCCTCTTGCTCACCCAGATGAGACTAGTAGAACCAGATAGAAGTTGGCATGAAGAGCTGCAACACTCTCTGTTAGCTGCTTAACTCTGTCACGTTCACCACCACCACCCCCACAATACACACACACATAACCTTCCCCCTGCCAACCAAAGAGCTCAGTAAGACTCTCGGGTTGGTTGCCCATTTCTCTGCGGGGCTAGCAAGAAATCCCCGAGCAGCAGCTATTCCATCCCTTCTGCTCTGCCTTGCTCGACCATCTTCCTCTGGGCGACAAGGGAAGGATTTTGGACTGCTCCCAGTCCTTGTATTCTGTCGTTCCAGATTTGGAATAAAATAACGGGGAAAACAGAGGAGGCTCATTTTCTTATTTCCAACCCAGCTCTCTGGAGCAGGGGTCTCCGACCTTGGCAGCTTTAAGCCTGGCGGACTTCAACTCCCAGAATTCCCCAGCCAGCAAAGCTAGCTGGGGAATTCTGGGAGTTGAAGTCCGCCAGGCTTAAAGTTGCCAAGGTCGGAGACCCCTGCTTTGGGGAAGCAGAGAAGCGGTCGAGGCAGATGCCTCTCGTGTCACCAGAGGGAGGGGCGGGGCAGCGCGAGTGTCAATCAGCAACATCTGCCGCTCCTCGGACTCCGCCCTACATGAAACACACACACACACACTGCACCCTTCGCCCAATAAAGGGGGGGGGAGGTTTTCCAAAAGGAGCGCGCCAAATATCTCCCGCGAACCGAATCGCCTTTAGTAAAGCAATTACCTGCTCAGCTTTAGTTCCCTTGTGAAAGTTAGAATCCGCGGCTTGCACGAGAGAAACTACTAAATCCTTCTCCCATAAGGGCCCTAATCTTGGCTCTCTTTGCAAAGGAGGCGCCCTCGGTTACGTTCCGAACAATCGGTCTCTGCGCTGCTGCCCCGGACGGAAATGTCTTCTGCTGAGCATGCTCGGTAGCGTCTGAAGCTTTTGCCCGTGTTCTGCCCTTACTTCAGCGAAAAGAAAGCGAATGAAATATAAAGTCTATTGAGATCATGAGAGGCTTTTCGATCGGGATAATAAGCATTCATATAATTCGACTGCAGCTTATGTTGCAAAAAACTAAATAAAAGCAGGGAGTGGGTTTTGAGTAAGGATCCTAATGACTGCTCTTTTCTATTGTTTTGAAAATTACTTTTGAAGTCTACAATATTACTTAAACGCATTCTGGTCACGAGCTCAGAAAAAGGTGGATTCTTTTGTTACATTTTAGAATAGAATAGAATAGAATAGAATAGAATAGAATAGAATAGAATTTTTTATTGGCCAAGTGTGACTGGACATACAAGGAATTTGCCTTGGTGCATATGGTCTCAATGTATGTAAAAGAAAAGATATGTTCATCAAAAATTCTAAGCTTAATGATAGTCATAGGGTACAAATAAGCAATCAGGAAACAATATCGATATAAATTGTAAGGATACAAACAGCAAAGTTACAGTCATACAGTCCTAAGTGGAAGGAGATGGGTGATGGGAACGATGAGAAGATTAATAGTAGCACAGATTTAGTAAATAGTTTGACAGTGTTGAGGGAATTATTTGTTTAGAAGAGTGATGGCATTCGGGGGGAAAACTGTTCTTCTAGTTGTTCTGATGTACAATGCTCTATATTCAATTCAGTTGGAATTGAAACCGTTTATGTCCAGGATGTGAGAGATCTGTAAATATTTTCACAGCCCTCTTTGACTCGGGCAATATACAGGACCTCAATGGAAGGCAGGTTGGTAGCAATTATTTTTTCTGCAGTTCTAATTATCCTCTGAAGTCTGTGTCTGTCTTGTTAAATGTTAGTCTTAATATTTTGTGTACTTTTCATATTTGCTTCAAAAAAGCATTGATATATTCAGGTCAGTTATTAAAGCTCATTGAAAATCGTAAATTATGTGAACTCTCAATAACTGACAGGAAGTTCATGAATCGCTTTTAGCCTGTGATCCTCTTAAAGATATCCTTTTGGTTCATTTGTCTGTTATTTCATCTTAAGAACTCATTCATGTCAATAATTATTTGCCAACTCTTTGCTTTCCGTTCAGATATTTACTTGAGCTTTTTATTATTTCCGATTGCCCTTCAGTTTAATCCGATCCTTATAGAAAAGTGTAAAATAAATAAGAGGCTTTACAACTCTAAGCAATGATTCGGAAAGATTTGATGAAAGGTTTGAGCCAAAAAACTTTTTAGAAATAAGTCGCAATAAATAAATAAGAAATAAATCCCAATAGTTTCCTGTTGAGACATTGATAAATTTATCTTCACTGCTTGCTTCTGTGACAAGTAAATAGCTAGACACCAAGAATCCTGCGTGGTTACACTTTAGGATTTGCCTGGTGTTCCTGCAGGACCAACGTGGCTGCCTTTGCTGTTTCATTAATGAAAGTGGTCAAAAGCCAACGCCTTATTCCGGATCTCCCTACCGCAATAATCTCAGCACAGATTGAACCCACCGTTGCCACCATTCGGTTTATTGCAAAATAATTTGTCAATCAGCAGCTGCCCAGGGAAACCAACGCTCAAACTCCCTGGAGTCCTCGGGAGCGAGTCTGGTTACTAGGACTCCGGCGCTTCGTTTGTTGTGTATCCAGCGGAAACTGCAACACGAGCTCTAAATGGCGTCACAAAGCCCGGCCGTGACTCGCGTGTCTGCATTGGTCTTGGTGTAACGAAGAGAGGCGAGTTTTCGCGGGAATCTTTTCTGTCATTGGGCAATCCGGGCACGTTAAGAGGCGGAACGGAATCGATGTTTGCAGGTGGTTTGGTTTGTGTGGTTTCTTGAACAAGTGAACCAACCCAGCTTCTGTAGGATAATGGTGAGTGTTTCTTTCCCCAGGTTTTGGTAAAGGAAATAAATATCTAATAATCTTTTTGTAGCCTTTCTCACGCATTCTCCTCTCTGGATCTAGTTAACCGAATTAAGTTACAGCGTCATTAAATCTCTAGCGATCATCAGTTGCAATTCATCCTGAACCAGTGGCTTTTGGATTACTTTTCGCGCCAAATCCAGCCTGATTGGCTGTAGTAAATCTGTGCCCTATTTTACTCGCGGATATTTTTAGAACCGGAGCAAAGTAAAAACCGGTCTTTATTAAAAAAAACAAAAAACCAACAGGTGTTGTATCTCAATCTTCTGAATTTCTGCTGGAAGGGAGAAAAAAAGTTTTCCTATTTATTCCTGGATGAGTGTGCAGAGAACTGGTGCCTTTTTTGCCAGTGAATATTCCTGAGTCCTAAGTACCGTGTAGAAAGTTAGCCCAACAACCGTAAATCAAGAAACGCTTCACGAGGAAACATGGGGCGATTTAAATAATATTTATTGTAGTAATACAGAGGATTTTGTTTCCTCTTTGCAGTGTTAATACCTAGTAAAAAGGCACTGCATGCGTGGTTTTCAGCCATAACTTGCTGACTAAACTCCAGCGGGCTGAAAATCATAGTTTATAAAAGAGCTGTATTTCCACAACACAACTCAAAAGTAAACATGGCTTAGTGCCATGTATGACTCCAGCTTCCCAGTCTTACTAAAAAATGCGACTTTTTGCAGTTTTTTCCCATCCTTCAAGTGTTTCTGGTTGTTCCCCTAGAGAGAACATCCAAATTACACCTCTGTGTAGACGTGTAGACAATTAAAGTACATGTAATTGAAATATGGTTTTAAGGAGGAAAATTTTGTTTTCTACCAACTAATATTTTTGATATCTGCTTCTATCTAAGTGCAGTACAAATGAACAATATAAGTACCACATATAGTGAACATATACACTTGAAAGCAATGTGTACCAATAAAGGAGAATATTTATAGTTCAGGGTTGAAATGAGGGGTCCTTGGTACTCTATGAGCTTGATTGTTTTCTTTCATTATCCAAACTAGGTAATATCAGTGCTAGTAAGGAGAGGGTTTTGGTGTCAGTTTATATTCTAGTGGCTTGGTCTGTTAGTGTTGGGGATGGTCGTCTTAGTTGGGCTGTTTACTATTGGCTTGTTTGGCAATGTGGAAAATAAGTTCAGTGAAATAGACATTTCAAATACTATTTTAACTTGCATTTATTGAAGGCATCTGGATTCAAAAAACCAGGTTTGAGTGGCACCCATCGTCGGAGAAGTAGTGGGTTAAAACATGAACTTTCTGAAGATCAGAAGCAGGAGATCAGAGAAGCTTTTGATTTGTTTGATACTGAGGGGTGCGGTAGCATTGATGTCAAAGAACTGAAGGTATATATTAATTTTCTTTGTCTTCTTTAACAATTTGGTTTTATTTGGATTTTTTTATGCTGCAAAATTGTCTTACAACCCTAAGATGTTACCCAAAGTGGTGTATTAAGATCTATATCAGGACTAGCTTGCAAAATCCAACTTTGCCATATCTGTTTGTCATGCCCATGGAAGCCTAACTTATAGGTTGCCTTAATTTTGCTGTTTCATTGCTTAAATAAACTTTGTGTTAACTGTAATAAGAAAATAGTGCAAAATAGAGGTACTGTAGTACAGTACTTCAGTAAAAAACTAATGATACCAAACCCCAAATGATCAGATAATTTCACAGTGGTTTCATGTAGATGTTGAAAAGGAGGAGATAGAGGAACCCTGCAGCATCTCATAGAAGAATCCAGGGGACAATTTCCCAACCAACTAGCACCAGCTGGAACAGGCCTTGGAAAAAGGAAGAGAATTGCCATAAAATGGTGCCTTCAACCCCCAACCCAAAGAGCCAGCTCGGAAGGATACTGTGGTCAGTAGTATTGAAAGCTTCTAACAGATCAAGGAGCACAAGAATGGATGCACTATCCACCAAAAGTTATCAACAAATGCAACAAAGGTTGTCTTGGTACTAAATCCCAGCCTGAAATCTAACTGAGATGGGTCTAAATAATCTGTTTCTTCCAGGGTTTTAATCAGTTGCAAACTATAACAATCTTCCCAAAAAGGGAAAGATGAAGATCATGCCAGACTAATCTCATTGCATTCTTTGACAAAATGACAAAATTAGTGGACCAGAAGAATGCTGTCAATATAATTTACTTGGACTTCAGTAAAGCATTTGATAAAGTAGACCATAACCTACTACTAGATAAAGTAGAAAAATGTGGATTAGACAGCATCACCACCAGATGGATTCGTAACTGGCTGACCAACTGCACTCAACATGTGGTCCTCAATGGAACTACATCCACATGGAGGGAAGTATGCAGTGGAGTACCCCAAGGCTCTGTTTTGGGCCCAGTACTCTTCAACATCTTCATCAGTGACTTGGACGAGGGGATAGATAGGGAATTCATCAAATTTGCAGATGACACCAAGCTGGCAGGAATAGCCAACACTCCAGAAGATAGGCTCAAGATACAGAAGGATCTTGACAGACTTGAACATTGGGCGCTATCTAACAAAATGAAATTCAACAGTGAAAAAAGTAAGGTTCTACATTTAGGCAAAAAAAAAATGCACAGGTACTGTATATGTGGTACCTTGCTCAATAGTAGTAATTGTGAGAGGGATCTTGGAGTCCTAGTGGACAACCATTTGGATATGAGCCAGTAGTGAGCAGCAGCTGCCAAAAAAGCCAACACAGTTCTGGGCTGCATAAACAGAGGGATAGAATCAAGATCACGTGAAGTGTTAATACCACTTTATAATGCCTTGGTAAGGCCACACTTGGAATATTGCATTCAGTTATGGTTGCCACGATGTAAAAAAGATATTGAGACACTAGAAAGAGTGCAGAGAAGAGCAACAAAGATGATTAGGGGACTGGAGACTAAAACATGAAGAACGGTTGCAGGAACTGGATATGTCTAGTTTAATGAAAAGAAGGACCAGGGGAGACATGAAAGCAGTGTTCCAATATCTCAGGGGCTGCCACAAAGAAGAGGGAATCAAGCTATTCTCCAAAGCATCTGAAGGCAGGACAAGAAGCAAATAATCAAGGAGAGAAGCAACTTAGAACTAAGGAGAAATTTCCTGACAGTTAGAACAATCATTAAGTGGAACAACTTGCCTGCAGAAGTTGTGAATGCTCCAACACTGGAAATTTTTAAGAAAATGTTTTTTTTTAATTTCTTTTTATCACAACAGTATACACAAACAATTGTCATAGATAAAACAACATATTTTGAAGAAAATATATACATATATGTAAAAAAAATATGCATCAACTATATCAATTTGATATGATGAAGGGAACAATAGGACAGGAACGGTAGGCACTTTTGTGCTCTTATGCACACCCCTTATAGTCCTCTTAGGAATGTTAGATAGCCATTTGTCTGAAATGGTGTAGGGTTTCCTGCCTGGGCAGTGGGTTGGACTAGAAGACCTCCAAGGTCTCTTCCAACTCTGTTATTATGTTAAGATTGGTCAGTAGTTCTCAAAAAAGTTGGGTCCAAAGATGCGGAGGGAGCATACCAGTGGTGGAATCTAAATTTCTTTCCTACGGTTTCTGTGGTCGTGGCTTGGTGGGGTGATGTGACTGGGGTGTGTGGCTTTGTAACCATGTGATTGGGGGCTCAAAAGAAACAATGTCCTACTGGAGCAGGGTTGGACTAGATGACCTCCAGGTCCCTTTCAGCCCTGGATTATCCTCTGAAGCTGCGTCTAGTGCCAGGTTTGTAGTCCTTCCTTCCTCTCCTTTTTCTTCCTTTCCTTCCTTTCTTCCTTCCTTCCCTCCCTCCTTTCTTTCTCTCCCTCTCTCTCTCTCTCTCTCTCTCTCTCTTTCTTTGAAACCCGCCCCCCCCATTTTTGGCCTAGCAGGCTTCAACGAAACCTGCTGGGAGCAAAAACAGACCCCTACCCCCACCCCCATAAAAAAAGGTTCTGACGATTGTGCGCCACAGCTGTGACGCTCGGAGTCTTTTTTTTTTAACCTTTTAAAAGCATTTTTTTACTACTGGCTGGGGCGAATAGGTAGTAAAAAATGCTTTAAAAAAGTTTTTAAAAAAGGCTCCAATGATTGCGCAGCACAGCTGTGATTGTCAGTTTTTTTTTTACTTTTTTAAAGCTTTTTTTTAATACCTATTCGCCCGAGCTAGTAGTAAAAAAAATCCTAAAAAGTTAAAAAAAAAATTCCAATGATCAGCTAAGCGATGCAAGATCGTCGGAATTTTTTTTTTATTTTTTTTTTACTTTTTAAAGCATTCTGGCATGTACCCCTGCATGCGCAGAGGGTACAAAACACATTATTTCCTGGTTAAAACCAGGAAGTAATGACAACTGGGAAGGTGGGCGGAGCCTCACGCCCAGATCACTACCAGTTCTCCAAACCACCTGCCACAATCACTACCGGATCGGGTGATCCGGTCCAAACCGGGAACATTTCACCCCTGGAGCATACCATACATTTTGTGCTTTATGGATCAATTCTTGTTTCTGATTTGAAACTTGAGTTCTACCAGATACAAATACATTCAGGAGTAACAGGTATTGTTTCAGAGATTAACAGTTTTTAATCTTAAACTGGTGATGGATGTTGGAACTTAGATCTCTTTATAAAACAGCAAATGGCAGGCATGTGCTTAGAAAAAACATGCTATAGATGAGAAAATACGAATCCCTCCTGGACAAGGTTCCAAACCACTACTTTCATTAGCAGGCATGTTTAACCTATTGTTTTATGAACAGAAACACATACTTGTTGATAACATTTAGCACAGGATGTTTTCCCAGCTTTTATGCAGTTATCTTATTGGAGAGAAAGGGAGAGGGAAACAGCTGTCTCAGGGAAACAACAGCAAATTGTAAATTATTTTTTATTTATTTATTTGTCGAGTATGTATTAGATTATATATGTATATATATATATATGTATGTATGTATGTATAAGCATGAATTGAATACATAAAATGAATACAATTAAAGGGAACATTAGGACAGGGACGCTAGGCACGCTGGTGCTCTTATGCACACCCCTTACAGACCTCTTGGGAACGGGGTAAGATCAACAGTAGCCAGTCTAAGGTTAAAATTTTGGGGGTTTGGGGATGAAACCACAGAGTCAGATAGTTCATTCCAGACATTGACCACTCTGTTGCTGAAGTCATATTTTCTGCAATCGAGTTTGGTGCAGTTTACCTCAGGTTTGTATCTATTGTGTGCTCGTGCATTGTTGTGGTTGAAGCTGAAGTAGTCATTGACAAGTAAGACATTGTAGCAGATGATTTTATGAGCTATGCTTAGGTCAAACCGAAGACGGCATAGTTCTAAATTTTTTAAGCCCAAAATTTCAAGTCTGGTGGCATAAGGTATTTTGTTGCGAGCAGAGGAGTGGAGGACTCTTCTTGTGAAATATTTCTGGACACATTCAATTGTATTAATGTCCGATATGCAGTGCGGGTTCCAGACAGATGAGCTGTATTCGAGAATTGGTCTAGCAAATGTTTTGTATGCTCTGGTTAATAGTATAATATTACCGGAGAAGCTACGCAAGATTAGGTTTACAACCCTTAATGTTTTTTGGGTGATGTTGTTACAGTGGGCTTTGGCACTTAGATCATTTGATATGACTACTCCAAGGTTCTTGACAGAGTGAGGGTCATTGACAAGGTCATTTCCACTCAATTTGTATTTTGTGTTCTGATTCCTTTTGCCAATGTGTAAGACAGAGCATTTGTTGGTTGAGATTTGGAGTTGCCAATTTTTTGACCATTCCGACACAAAGTCAATGTCTTTTTGAAGGGTAGCAGCATTGCTGCTGGTGTTAAATAGTTTTACATCATCGGCGAAGAGAACAGTTACTTATAATATGATCACAAAGGTCATTTATGTATAATATGAAGAATGTTGGTCCTAGAACGCTGCCTTGGGTGATACCACTATTAACAGGTGCAGGATTTGATAGGGAGTTCCCTATTTTGACCACTTGTTGTCTGTTTGACAGGAAAGCGGTTATCCAATTATGGAGAGGTCCGGAGATGCCATAGGATTTTAATTTTAAAATTTATATAGTTTTTTATGTACCACTGAATCAAAGACTTTACAGACGTCTATATAAATTGTATCTATTGCTTGGCCCTGATCAAGATTTGTAGTCCATATGTTTTTGCAGTGTAGTAGTTGTAGATTGCAGGATAATTTTTTTTTTAAAAAATGTGGAAATGAAATTGCATGGAAATTGTTAAACCAACAGGATATGAAATGTAAGAACAATAGGACAATTTCCATGGATTAGACAGAAAACAAGCTAATTGCAGATCCCTATTAACTCCCTCAGTAAGACTGGAGGAGTAAAAGCAGTAAAAGATCTAAGACTTAATTATTTAAGACTGTATATTCCTTTAATGGGACGTACTTTGTAAAAATTGTATAAAAGAAATAGACAATATGCTTGAGTTGGAATCTATTCCCAAGTATCATTAAGATGTTTAGCAAAATAGGCAACAAATAAAGTTAACAAATAAATGAATACATTATTCTGTACGGAATAAACCTTTCCAAAGGTCTCTATCTCTGGTGGAACTCAGTTTGGCGAAGCACACCACATTAAGAACCGATAGCATACCTGGGACAACAATGGGACTAACATTTTTTTAATCAGGATCAACTCTTTTAGGCAGAAAAGTTTGTAGGTAATTTTCAAGTATGTATTAGATGTGTACAAGTTATTAGCCTTTGTATTGCAGGTTGCAATGCGTGCTCTTGGTTTTGAGCCAAAGAAAGAAGAAATTAAAAAGATGATAGCAGACGCTGGGAAAGATGGAAGCATCACCATAAACTTTGAAGACTTTTTAGCAATGATGACCACAAAAATGGTAACATGATTTTACTGTCATCCTTGAGAGATGTAGGATACTTCGGGGTGTTTTTGTTTTATTTTACTAACTTACCTTTGTTTGTGTAAGAATGAAAAAGATTCTAAAGAAGAAATTCTGAAAGCTTTCCGACTTTTTGATGATGATGGTACAGGCAAGATTTCCTTTAAAAACCTAAAGCGAGTTTCCAAGGAACTTGGGGAAAATTTAACGGATGAAGAACTGCAGGTAACTGTTCAGCTTTGCATAGCACATTGGACTTTTGTATCATGTCACCTAAGAGTTGTAATTCCTGCTCTTTATTGGTTTCTAATAAAAGTTTATCTTCTCTTCAGGCTTTAGTTCATTTTTACTGATTGGTCTTCCTGGTGTTGTTTTCCTGTGTGGTTAAACTACTGAGTCTGTTTTATTTACTTTTTCAGTACAGTTCACCTTAGGTTCTGAATTAGCTGCTAATATACAATTCGTGATCTTTTTTATGGAAATTTTATTTTTAATGGTTCAGTTTACAGAGTGGAAGACAGTTCAATACATGATCAGAATTTAAAAGTGAATAAAAGCAAAACAGAGATACAATAATTAAAAGGATCTAAATCAGTTTTATGTTTATTTATTAAATTTATATGCCATCTATCTTACTATCAAGCAATTCTGGGTAGGTTATAATGCCATAAATATCAGAATAAAACACTTAAAGAAGTTTAAAAACATTAAACATTGGGCATTAAATTAAAATATTGAATTTAATAATAAAGTGGATAAAAGGATCTCATGCATAGATGGGGTAGAGGTTGAATCTTGATATCTTTTTGAAACACAGTGTTTCTAACCCACATTTTGTTGGTTCTGGGTCTGAAATTGGGTAGGGGCATCTCATTAATGAGCTGATAAAATTATTTTAATAGGTTAAAGTTAAAATTATTTTAATATGTTAAGAATTACAGAAGCTTATAACCTGCTTAACTGTTGTTCAGTTATGCTTTTCCAGTTTATCGGAGTTTATAGAATAATGACGTCTTACACAAAATGAGCGTGTTCAGTGTGCATTTAGTGGTGATACACTGTTACAGAATACACAATCCATCTGATTTTAATTTGTTTCTTTTCCCCTGCCTGGTATTCAACATTACAAGATCATTGTAGATATTCTGTGAAAAAGAGCCTGTATTTGTCGTCGTCCCCCCCCCCTCACCAGATACTTTTTTCCTGAACAATATGAGTATTTCTACAGACCAGAGGATTTTTCTCTCTGTGTCACTGGTAGAAGGGTGGTGCCATTTTTATATGTTTAAGAGATACAAATACTTATAAACAGTATGTATAACTTCTATAATATTTGAAGTTTAAACATTATAAAAGTTATAAGTTAACGCTGAGGATGTATTCCATGAAAGTAGTGTCAGAGCTTCTAGAACAGTGCCTAATCTTCAGTGGTTCTCTCCTCCCTTTTGCTTCCCAGGAAATGATAGATGAAGCTGATCGTGATGGAGATGGAGAAATAAATGAGGAAGAATTCTTGAGAATCATGAAGAAGACCAATCTATATTAATGGTTCTTTACCTTTAAAAATGACTGGAAAAATTATAAACATGTTTATTGTTTTATAATGTACAAAAAGGGTATCTGGTTGGGAGGGATTTTTTAAATCAGAAACTTATACCATTGTGACGAAGTTATGATTCATGCATGCTAGAAAGCTTGTTGCACCTAAGAAAACGGTTATTTTCTGGTTATTTAAGGGAGATGATAAAACTATTTTTGAGAATAAAGTTATACCTTAATATGCATGCATTGTATCATTTGGCACGTACAGTTAAATACAAATTTGCTTTATCTGGCCACAAAAGGTTTAAATAATGACTAAGCTACAGATAGTCCCCGATTTACAACAGTTTATTTAGTGACCGTTTCAAAGTTACAGTGGCACTGAAAAAAGTGACTTGTGACCATTTTTCACACTTACAGCCCTTGTAGCAGCCTTATGATTATGTGATCAAAATTAAGAATCTTGGCAACTGGTTCATACTTATGACGGTTGCAGTGTCCCGGGGTCATGTGATCACCTTTTGTGATCTTTTGATAAGCAAAATTGATGGGGAAACCAGATTTCACTTAACCACAGCACTAACTTATCAACTGCAGTGATTCTCTTAACAATTGTGGCAAAAATGTTGTAAAATGGGGTAAAACTCACTTAACAAATGTCTCACGTTACAACATAATTTTTAAGCTCAATTGTCCTAAATCCAGGAACACCTGTAGTAGTTTTTCTGCTCTGTATTGCTATAAGCATCGAAGTCAGAAGTCTAATTTTATGAAAAAGAATAGTGAGGGGTAATTAAGAAACATTAAGTGAATTGGACATCTGTGTGAGTGTCTGTGTGTCTGGGTCTGTCTGAGTCTGAACCCCTTTAAGTCAATGTTGACTCCTGGTGACTGCTTGAACAAGTCCCTGCAGTTTTCTTAGCAACACTTTCAGAAGTCTTCAAAAAGAGGAAAAAACTGTATCCAGAAAACTGCAGACCAACCACCTTGTCATCAACACCTGAGAAAATCCTGGAAATGATAAACAGTGGATTTTTGCACATTCTAGAAATTAGCAAAGTAATTACTAGAAGCCAGCATGCTCATGTTCGGCATGACTTGCTTTTAACCCACCTTACAATGTCTTTGCTGATAAAGTGACTAAATTAGTGGATCAGGCAAATACTGTGGATATAATAAACTTAGATTTCAGTAAGGCATTTGATAATGTAGATCAGTGCTAGTGGCCCATTTCAACACCGAGTGCTGAAATGGGAGTGTGCGCATGTGCCGAATACTGGAAGAGCAGCCTCCTGGTGTGCATACGTGTGCCAGGAAGATGATTTTCTGGTTTCTGACATGCACATGCACATCAGCCACCTGGTCTTCTGGTTTCTGGTACGCATGCGTGCGCGAAGACCAATATGCACGTGCCAGAACCCGGAAGATCATCTTCCCAGTGCGTGCATGCACACTGGCCAGCTGCTCTTCCAATTTCTAGCACTCCCATTTGTGTGAGAACCAGATGGCCAGCGCGACAGAACCCGGAAGAGTAATGGGTGACGGCTTGCGTGCCCGGAGAGATGGATCTGTGTGCCACTTCTGGCATGCGTGCCATAGGTTTACCATCACAGATGTAGATCATAGCCTACTTGTTGATAAGATAGGACAATGTGGGATATACTGGATCACCACCAGATGTGTTTGCAGTTGGCTGACCAAATGCATTCAGCATATATTCAACAACTACATGGAAAGAATGCATTCAACAACTACATGGAAGGAAGCATGTGGTGGAGTATCTCATTGTTCTGTCTTGGGCTCACTGCTCTTCAACATCTTCATAAATGATCTAGATGAGGGAATAGAAGGGGTGCTCATCAAATTCGCAGAAGATTTTGGAAGATAAAATTCAGAAGGAGCTTGACAGACTTGAACACTAGGCTCTATCCAAAAAAATGCAATTCAGTGGTGAGAAAAGTAAGGTCTTACACTTAAGCAAGAAAAAACATGCAGAGGTATAGAATAGGTGGTACCTGGCTCAAAAGCAGTAATTGTGGAGAGGGATCTTGCTGTCTTAGTTGATGACCACTTGGGTTTGAGCCAGGGGTGAAATGCTCCCGGATTGGACGGGATCGCGTGATCCGGTAGCGATGGCGGCTGCTGGTTCGGAGGACTGGTAGCAAAAATCCCTGGCCCCGCCCCCCCTGCCTCTGCTGAGCTGCACCATCAGCAGAGGTTTTTTTTTTTTTACTTTTAAAAGCCGGTTTTGCTTCAGCCGAAACCTGCCTTTAAAAGTAAAAAAAAGCCTTTGAGGATCCCGCCCCTCAGCTGAGATCGGCAGCCTTTAAACTTAAAAATTAAAATTAAAGGCTACTCTGGGGATCTCACCTGAGTTCCTCATTAGCAGAACCTTAAAAAACATGTTTTCTGTAGAAAACGTAGAAAAACTCCTTTTAAAAGAGTCTAAGACACTTACCTGATTACAGATCGACCTCATGGCTTTTCTCATAGCCGGAAAGCCCCAGTTTCGCTTTTAGCACTAGACTGAACTAATCTAAATTTAGCTAATCTATTTCACCACTGAGTGATTAATGCTGTCTGGCTGAGGAACTCTGGGAATTGAAGTCCACAATAAAATAAAATAATAAAATAAAATATTTGTGCAGCTTTCTGAGATTTGGTGTGTTTCTGTAGTGTTTCACTCTAACTACACAAACACACAAAGTCTCAGAAAGCTGTATGGTATTTTGTGTGTGTGTGTGTGTGTCAGTTGTGTGTGTGTAAAATGTGAAAGTTGGTTTTTGAGCTTTTTGTGGCTGTGTGAAGTGTGAAGTGCAGCTGCTTTTACATTGTGTGTGAGTCAGTTGTGTTGTGTTGTGTTGTGTGTGTGTAAAGTGTGAAAGTTGGTTTTTGGTACCTCATTGTTTTTTTTATACTTTGTTTATTATTTTTGTTATTTATTGTTATTGCCCATGCCCACCCAGTCATCTGACCACCAAGCCACGCCCACCAATTAATCCATGCCCACAGAACCGGTAGGTAAAATTTTTAGATTTCACCCCTGGTTTGAGCCATCAGTTGCTGCAGCTGCTAAAAAGCCAATGCAGTCCTATCCTGCATCAACAAAGGAATATCATCAAGATCACAGGAAGTGATACTACTTTATACTGCACTAATGAGGCCACACTTGAAATACTGTGTCCAGTTTTGGTCACCATAATACACAATAGATGCTGAGGCCCTAGAAAGAGTGAAGAAAAGAGCAACAGAGATGGTAAGGGGTTCCGAGTCTAAATCGTATCTTTACCAAATTGGTTCTTAGGATATTAGAAGCCTCAAAGTTCCTTATGTTAATTATAAAAGTCAATTTTTCTCTTGATGCATCCATAGCATAGTGCTCCTTCATTCAAGATCTTGTTAGCTGCGTAGTTAAAGGATATTAAATTAAGACCTACAACATGTCTCATATTTCTATAATGCTGATAATAAATGTTCTTCTTCTTTTTCTTTTTTTTATTTGAATTTATATCCCGCCCTTCTCCGAAGACTCAGGGCGGCTTACATTGTGTAAGGCAATAGTCTCATCCTATTTGTATATTTATATACAAAGTCAACTTATTGCCCCCCCAACAATCTGGGTCCTCATTTTACCTACCTTATAAAGGATGGAAGGCTGAGTCAACCTTGGAGCATTATCCATATGGCAATCTGAAATAAGAGTTGTGTTTTCTTTACCCTCAGTTATAAAAGTTTTCCCAAACTGCTATATATGTCTGAAGAGTCTCGTAGGTCTATTTCAGTTTTGTTTTCAAAAAGGGAGAAATAGTAAAGCTTTAACGATTGTGGAGTTAGTTTTAAGGAAAATATATAAAAAGACATTTTGTTTATTCAAGTTCATACTCACCTGTTTAATGGTCAAACTACCAGATACTAAAAGAAAAAAGACTAGAAGTCTCCCAACTGATTAGTTTTTGTATTTTAAACTCGCAGGAGATAGGCTGATATTAAGCCCCATGGCAGAGTCTTTGCTTAATCTTTCACGTTTCTTTCCGACAAATTTCCTGTCAAATCCATCTCAAATTGCTTTATCTATTAGAAGAAAATTGCTACCGAAAATTTTCAACAACAAAAAACAGCTAAACAATTATCTGCCAAACAGTGGAAAACACGTTTCGTTGAAAGAATTATTCAAAAACTGAATTTAACATGTATCCTTTGACAATCCTTTCATTGTTTTTCACCCTATTAACAGATAATTGAGCAGCAAAATTTAGTTTGTGAAGGATTGCCATTGCATTTTCTTACTATGATCTCACTTACCATAAAGCTAGAGAACTGCTTTCCTTGATTTTGGTTTAGCATAACAATGAAAAACTACTGAATGATGAATAAGATAGTAAATATTTTAATATGAAAAGAATTTTGAAGAATCCCGCTGTTCTGACCACTTATATCTATGTTTCACTTGATATATTTGATGCCAAATTTTGCTTAGTTCTTTTGATTTGATTTAAGCCACTTCTGGGACTTGCATACTACTCCAATTGGAAATGTGTATATGCAAAGCTTTTATAGCATTTGAATTTATGAAATTTTTATATCGTCTTTCAACTTGGATAAAAAATTAAATATATTTGTTGGAGGCATGTTCACGTTTCTGATTTCTTTTAATGTTAGATGTTAATGGAATTCATTTATTAATAGAATACATTTATTATCCAAAGTATTTATTTCTACAAATATCTGTTAATCTTTTCAAGATTACCAAAATTAATATATATTAGCAAACATCAAAGGGTGACTTTGATACTTTTCCTGCATTTCAAACATGCTATTACGTCCCTAAATTTGGCTTTTAAAATAACAGACCCATATGCCCCAGAAACTGCTACATAGCAATTTTTCTATTGACAAGTCAAGAAGAATGCTATACCACCAGATAACAGATATTTAGTAACCCATTAATAAATCTTGACACTTCAGAAGTTCAGAAATTCTAATCAATGAAAATATCAATGTAATATTAAAAGAAATTAATCTGGCATCCTAACCAAATACTTGGCAATAATAATGCAATAGTGATATCGAAAATAGATGGGATCTGCAATTTGGTGATTCAGTTAATGTGTTTTTGATTTCCAAATAGTATAATAGATACTGGCAGTGCTTATTGTGCAGAAAACAAACTCTCAGAACTAAGATCGTATGAATCATTTTTTCCATCCGATGTGATCTGTGTGCTATATTCATAATGTCCAACGAATTCGTAATTCTTTTGGCTGCCTATGTCTATGTTTGTATGTTTAACAAAGACTAAACTATTTTAACTTTTATGTTTCTCTCTACTATTTTGTTTCTAATCTATCATTAAGGCAGAAAACCGATTTTCTCTTCTTGAAATGGCCATCAAAATACTAAAATCATGATCCAGATTGTCAGAAATTAGACCCATCTGGGGGAGACTGGAAATTAGATAAGTGGAGATGAAAATATGGAGACGATCGTGCATCAAAACACATCATGTGGAGTCATAATAACCAGATGCTCCAGGGAAGGAAGCATAGTACAAGATAAGGACTCTGCCCAAGACGAAAGGGGATTTCTGTTAATACAGTGCTGTCACATAAGATTAAAGGATATCTTCGGAAAGATGATTCCCACCTACATTTTTTTCTTTAGGTTTACAGTAACAATACAGAACATTTTTTAAAGTTCCATTTCGCAATTCATAGCGAAACTGACCTTGATTAAAAGTTACTTTATGTGCAACTCTGGATTATTTTTCTAAATCCTTATTTACATTTATAGCATAAAATTATCAACTTTATCTTTCAAAACACAAAGCTCCTCTTTTTTATTCTTTGTACAATATATATACTTCCCAGTCTCCTCCTGTTAAAATTAAGCCATGAAATAACAAAATTCAGAAAAACAATGTGAAATAGAAAATAACAGAAATAGAAGGTAAGCAATAAAGAAAAAGGATACCAACTTTGTTTATAACAATTCCATTCACTGTGCCTTTCCATATCTTTCTACCCTTAGAAATTCTTCCCATATTATTTCCCATGATGTTTTTGTTCTCGCCTCTTGAGTTCATGAGTAACATCTGACAATGTCTTCTCCATTCATTCTCTTGTCGGATGTTTTGATCTCATTTGATCATTCCCTAAATGTTCCCTAAATGTTGTCAACGGCAATGGCATCTCCCTCTCATTTCCTAGTCATACCTCATCCAATTGCAATGATCTAATCTACATTGATTTTACTGAAGATACCATCATAAGGGCACTACACAAACTAAAGCCATCTCTATCATTTGATCTCGATGCAATCCTGCACCTGTCAACAGTCGTGTTCCCCAAGGCAGCGTTCTAGGTCCAACACTTTCTGCTTTATATGAACGACCTTTGTGATCAAATTATAAGCAGCTGTGTCCTCTTTGCTGATGATTTTAAACTATCAACAGCACAGACAACTTTGCTACCCTTCAAAATGACCTTGACTATGTATCTGAATGGTCTAACAATTGGCAACTCCAAATCTCTGCTAACAAATGTTCAGTCTTGTTGACCTACACTCTGTCAAGGACCTAGGAGTACTCATTTCTAAAGATCTAAGTCTCACAGCTCACTGTAACTTCATTGCAAAAAAAGGTTTTAAGAATTGTAAATCCTATTTTATGGAATTTTCTCTCTGGTAACACTGTACTCCAAACTAGGGCATATAAAACCTTTGCCAGACCTATACTTGATTACTGTTCACCTGCCTGGAACCCTCACTGTATTTCAGACATCATTACATTAGAGAGGGTCCAGAGATATTTTACTAGGAGAGTTCTCAAATCTTCTGCTTGAAATAAAATTCCCTATACTACCAGGCTTGAAATCTTAGGTCTAGAAAGCCTCAAACTATGTTATCTACGTTTCGACCTATGCTTAGTTCATAAGATTATTTATCAAAATGTTCTACCTGTAAATGAATACTTTAATTTCAACTATAATAATACAAGGGCCATCAATAGATTTAAACTCAATGTAATTTGCTCTAATCTTAATTGTAGGAAATATGACTTTTGCAATAGAGTAGTAAAGGTCTGGAACAATCTACCTGATCTTGTTGTTAGTGTCTCTAATCCCCATACCTTTTACCGTAAACTATCTACCGTGGACCTTTCATGTTTTTTAAGAGGTCCCTAAGGGGGCATGCATAAGCGCACCAGCGTGCCTACCGTCTCTGTCCTACTGTTCCCAATTATATGTAAACATTCTATGTGTTTATAGCTATGTTTTGCCAATTTATCTTTTTTTGTGCAAAATTTTTTCATGTGTCCATGTCTGTGTCTACTCTGTTACTTGTTTTCTTGTATTTGTTGATAAATAATAAATAAATGTGCAAACCACCTCAACAAAGTTTTTTCATACTACTTATCTTTTGCCTTCACGCTTATTCAGTATCCATTCATTTTTATTACATCTTTTCATGAATTGCCAACATGCTCAACTAAAGTTTCTCACTGTCTTCAACCGCTTCATTTCTCTTGACATGCTCAACCTGTATGCAGAATACAGACAGAAATGCACTCTTGCACAATTGTTTTTACATCCTTTGACAAGGATGGATTCCTTTTAACAAACTACAGTACATACTATTCATCACTATAATTCCAGAATTTGCATATCTCCACATTTCTTAACATGTTTTCAACAATTAACATGATAAAAATACAAATTTATCTACTTGCTTTTGTTTGTTGCCATTTCCTTTTATCCTGCCTCATTAGCAACTCAAGGCTGCAGGCATACCTAATACTCCTTTCTCCTATTTTCCCCACAAGAATAACTCCGTAAGGTGAGTTGAGCTGACTGTTACTGGTCCAAAGCCTTCCAACCTGCTTTCATGCCTATGGAAGGACTAGAACACGTAGTCTCCTGGTTTGTAAACCAGGACCTTAATGATTACTTCACACTGGTGCTATATAATATATAATCATTTACTTTTTCTGTCAAACACAATTATCTTATGCCTTTTGATATATTTTTTTTCAGATTGATAATCCTTTCTGCATCAAAAAATCTAATATTCACTGTCAGTATTTGCTCAGGTGTATTTAACAAATTAATCACTTCTATTTTTTTCATACATTGCTGTTACCTTTCACTTTGCAAATGGAATAAATGTGGATGTGGTATTCTTCCAATTACCAGGCACAGACGCTGACGTCTCATATATGTCCTACAAGTTGTCACTATAAGCAAACCACATCCACAAACATTTCTCCATTTTTGCACTAATTACATGTGCAGATCTTTTTTTCCCAGATTCAGCATTTAGAGTTTTTTTTCATGGACATTGACACAATGGAATTTATTTTAATCTACTCTTGGACATAATGGTATCATTCCTATATTTAATCTTTAAAATACTTCCTTCTAATATTCCCTTGTTTTAGTTTCATTCCTCCCAAAATCATCACTTTTATTCTTAATACCCTTCATTCTGCAGAAGGTCTTTGTTTACCTCCATTTCCAAAACATTTATTTCCAATAAATTGCTCTTTATTTTTTTCTTTTTTGTTTAAACTTAACATGCTTTGATAAAGCAAAAGAAAAAAGTCCCTTGTTTGATCATTGACCAGTATTGCGTACAAATCAAATATTATAAAACACAAAAGTTCAAAGGAAGAGAAATATGAAATTATGAATCAGTTCATAAAAGTGCAACATTATACAAAAATAATACAGATATTGAAATACAAAGAAAAAATAAACCATAAGAGACGTCTAGAATTTCATAAAATTACCAAAAATTTAATACAGGAAAATAAATTCCTTTATTTTTACTTTGTGCTCTTTCATACAGCAGCACCTTATCTCAAAAATTGGTAGCAAAGCAATATAGCTCTTTAATATTTTTATAGCCAAAATCCAGTCAAATATCACACTTCACCAAACAAGACTATGAAATTAATACATTATTGAATTGATTATGACCATGCACAAAATACCACATGAGAATAAAATTATGATCAGCTGTTAGTCATTAGCCAACATAATATAAGTATTGTTTCCTGGCAGACCCTATGTGGTTATCCAAAATTTGCTATGTTATGTTTAAAATTTAGAGATTTAGTTTGTTCCATTTCATGTACTCATGGTGGCAGAAATCATTATCTTGGTCTCTTACTAATTTATTTGCAAGTACTTTTCATTGCAAAACTGGACAAAGACTTCCGAGACCTTCAAGTATCAATTAAATTTTTATGACAAAAGCACAATTGAATTAGCATAAATGACTGTATTTTTTGGTCTATAAGACGCACTTCCCTCCTCAAAAAAAGTGGGTAGAAATGTCTGCTTCTTATAGACCGAATATTGCGGGGGGGGAGTGGGCTTGGTGCCACCAGGAAACACTGGAGCTTTTGCTGCTGAACAGCTGATTGGCGGTTGGATCGGCCTTCTGGAATACTGCCGATCAGCTGTTCTAGGCAGTGGGGATAGGCAGTGGCAGTGATCAGCAACAATGGCAATCCCCACCACCTAGAACAGCTGATCAGCAGTATTCTGGTAGGCTGATCCAACCACCAATCAGCTGCTTGGTAGTGAAGGCTCCAGCGTTCATGGTGGAGGCAGCAGACATGGAGGAGGCAGCAATGGCAACATTTCCAGTCAGCTAACCCACTGATGGCTGGGGCTATGGGAGGATGGGATCCAGCTGTCGCTCAGCTGACCGGTGGTGAGTGCAATGGAGCAGAGCCCTGACAAGTCATGTACTGGGGCTGCGGTAACATGCTGAAGCTGACCAGGCTGTTGGCTGTTTGCTGCCAGGACACTAGCCAGATGAATACTGGATGGATGCTTCTCTTTGAGGGCTCCTTGGTGCTCTCTGAACTTGTTTGTTTTCTTGTGGATGTTTTATTACCCAAACTAAGAAATATCATCAGTGCTAGTAGGGTGAGGGTTTTGCTAATGCTGGGCGAACTAAGGCTAGTGTTTAGCAAGGAAAGGAGAACCTCCTCACTAAACATTATTTGCTCAGAAAAAGATGTCTACTTGTGGGATTCCGCCATGTGGTCCAGCAACAGAGCGGCCTGTCCTCCTTCCCTACCCAATCTCCTGAGCTTTGAAAGCTAAGTGAGCAATCAGTTACAAAAGGGGAGAAGGATGTGGAACAGCTGGGATGGCAAAGCAGGACCAGTGCCTATGAGGACCCAGTGGGACAGGTTGGACGGGAAATAGGCAGGGGGCACACAGCAAGTCTGCAGTAGGTTGCAAGTGCGAACAAATGCAGGGATGCTGCAGTGGACATAATTTCAGGAATGGATCATAAACAGTGGTGGGTTGTCCCCAGTTCAGACAGGTTCTATAGTAAAGCCAGCAGGAGGCTCCACCCACTGACCAAAATGTCATCAAAATTCTTCTGCGCATGTGCAGAAGAACGTGTGTGCGCATGCGGGCACAATGCAAACCGATAGTAAAGGTAAGTAGAAACCAACCCTGATCATATGTACTTTTGAGGGGGGGCTCTGTTGTAATCTGAACAGTTGCTATGTCACCAGTCATAACTGAAGGACTACCGGTAAAGAAGGCCATGCAATCACTAACCACAATTAGATAATTAGCAGTAAAAGCAGACTTTAAATGTCCAAGGAAAAAAAAGACATACATCGAAGTCCAAGTCTGGTATAAGAGATAAAAAAGTAGCTGTCATTTTCTTGAACGGACAAAGAAAGAAAATCAGTATATGCTAAATTTTTTCGTATCAGAAATTCCTCCTAGAGTTATTATTTTCATTGCATTTTATTTCAAAAGAGGAAATTGCTGTATAAATTTAGGTAGCAATCATATAGCCAATGATTTCAGAGTAACAAATCCCACTCAACTTTATGGGATTATTTCAGAGTAAATTAAATTAGGTTTTAGTGGCAATAATAGTTTGGTTCTCTTATGTTTTTATTCGGAAGAAATCTTGGTAAGTTCAGGGGAATTCGTGGATAAAAAGTTCTGATTGGAATTTTTGCTCATGCTCATAAGAACTCTTTGAATTTGAGAAATTGGAGTGAGTGACTCTATTTTCACTTTTATTCATACTTAATACATCTTATATGGCACAGGAAAATGAGACTCTGAGGTGGCCATTATCTGCATACACTGACAGAAATTTTGACATACAATAGGTTTATACTGCACCTGCAATTAAAGTGATTAAATCACCTGAACTAATTTTTAACAAATATATATTTAATTAACTAAAAATTAAATCCTAATATCATTGGCTTTCTATGTTTTACGCATTTGCTTTCTTTAAAAATGTTTCCTACTCTCTGTTACCTTCAACTGCTTACAAAATTAAGTTAAAACACTACTGAACGTACTTGGCAGGAATGTAATTGGAAATATTACTTTTTAAAGTTAATATCCTGGATTTTACTGCTTTTGACAATGCTAAAATCAGGGCTACAATTTAATTAAGAATTTTTAAAAAGGATTTCTTAATAAGTTTAATTACAGTTAATGATGAATAATTCACTAAAGCCTGTATATTTTCATTCAATCTGCCCCTTAAAACTTTACTAATTGACTGATTCATTGACAGATTTCCTTAAATTTATATCCAATTTTTACCTACTGTTCCATCCTCTACCACCAACTTTGTGAAGTAAGCTGGGCTGAGAAAAGCTGGCTCCAAGAAGAGTTTTGTGTATAGAAAAAGCAACACTGGTAACTACTTTGCTTATCATAAGAACATCTCTGCTGGATCAGGCCAAATGTTAACATTGTGTTTTTCACATGTTAAACAGTAGCTTTGGGAGCCATCATGAGTAGGACGGAGTTATACTTCTCTACTCCTGTCATTCTGCAACTGGAATTTGGCAATAGGTAATATTAATACACCTGTCCTTCATTAATATCTCCAATGCCCTTTCAAAGCACCCAAGTCAGTGGTCACAGTAGTGGGTTTCAATTTTTTTTTTACTACCAGTTCTGTGGGTGTGGCTTGGTGGGTGTGGCATGGCTTGGTGGGCGTGGCAGGGGAAGGATACTGTAAAATCTCCATTCCCACCCCACTCCAGGAGGAGTTTACTGCAAAATCCCCATTTCCTCCCAATCAGTTGGGACTTGGGAGGCAGAGAATAGATGGGGGCAGGGGTAGTCAGAATTTTACTACCAGTTCTCTGAACTACTCAAAATTTCTGCTACCGGTTCTCCAGAACTGGTCAGAACCTGCTGAAACCCACCTCTGAGTGGTCATCACTAGATCCTGTAGTAATGAATTCCACAGATTATTTAGGCAAAGTGGAAAGGGAGTGATTGGCTGTATTCTAAATCTCCTTCTAATGACTCCTGGACTCCTGGTTGTGAGAGAGTGATAAAAATACTTTCTGTATGCTATGTGTGACTTTATATTGCTTCATTATATCCCCAGTTGCTTTTTTTCCAAGCGAGAGAATGTATTCTGTACTTTTCCCAGATCTGTTACATCATTTTTGAGATATAAACAAAATCGAATACATACAATATATATTCGTATAAAAACATTAAAATGTTGACAGTTTTTTTTTCAATCCCTTTTCAAAAGGTCTATGGAAATTTCATTATCTTTAATTCAAGATAATTCATTAACAAGTTAAAAAGCTTTGTTCCCAAAACAGCTCTTTGAGGGACTCCAGTTCCTAATTTCCTCTATTAAGCAAATTGCTCAATTATCTTTATTTACTAGTCTTTGCTTTGTTTTTAACCAGTTAATAATCTATAAAAAAATCTCTAGCTCTGTTTATGATACACAGATAACATGATTAAAGATGCTTTCTGTCAAGGCTCTTACCGTGAAATCATGTTCCTCATTTACATAATGTTATGGGTGGTAGGAAATAAGAAAGTTTCATCTTTCACTGATAACCGCCTTGTGTTTTTCTTTCACTCCTGCCAATATTTTTCTTTGCAGAAAAAAAAATTATTACAAGGAACAAAATGGATGAGCTGTGCAGCCGATTTAAATAGGTAAAGCTATAGGTCACCAATACGGAAAAGGATACAAATGAGACAGAAGATTTATTCTCAAGCTACTGAGTAAAAAAGCAAAGGTTTTCTTTGCTTCTAATCTCCTCAACACCAGCCCAAGACATTTTACTGCCCAAAGAGGAAAAAAATGCCCCATTTTTATTCTTCAATCTGTTGTGTCTTACCCGCTCCCGCTGCCGCAGCCGGGCCCCTCTTATCTCCTGCCAGACGCTGATAGTGCTGAAGAATGTCCTGGCATGCCTCCAGCCCCCAGCCCTGGCACCATGCCCGGATAGGCCGAACAAACAAACCTCCCTCCGATAGCATGTGCGCCTGAAGCCAGCCACGAGCTGAGATTACCAACAGCTGGAGACGAAACGATGCAATGGATAGACCCACGCTTCCGGAGAATGGAGAGGCGACGTCACCAAAAGGAAGGGAGGGGCAGGCCTGGATAAGTGCTGAGTCATGGAGCCACACCTCATGGCCTATATAAGGGATCTGCTTTCTGGCATTCTCTGAGTCAGGCAAAGTCTAACTTGGATTGCTGAAGTCACTTCCTGGTCTCCTGCCTGCCTTGAGAACTCTGATAGGACTTTGGCAGAGCTGCAGAGGCACGCTTGATACGGATTTCCCCGACCCGGCCGTCAGCGGAGGAGTGGGACACGGCACAATCCGTGTACAGAAAATGACCAGATATCTGGTCTGAGATGTCTGGTCATTTTCTGTATCCGTATCAGTATTCCATATCTGAGGTTGCAATACAATATCTGAAATTAGGGATCCATGCACCTCAGCATATAGTCATGCTGGCCATATGACTACTGAAATGTCTTTGGACAACTCTGGCTCCTTCAAGTTCTTTTCCAAAAACTCTACACTACTAACCAGAGCATACAAAACATTTGCTAGACCTATTCTTGAATACAGCTCACCTGTCTGGAACCCATACCACATCTCTGACATTAATATAATTGAACGCATCCAGAAATATTTTACAAGAAGAGTTCTCTGCTCCTCTGAAAACAACAAAATACCTTATACCACCAGACTTGAAATCCTGGGATTAGAAAATTTAGAACTCCGCCGACTCCGACAAGACCTGTGTTTAACACATAGAATCATCTATTGCAATGTCCTTCCTGTTAAAGACTACTTCAGCTTCAATCACAATAATACAAGAGCAAACAATAGATTCAAACTTAATGTTAACCGCTTCAATCTTGATTGCAGAAAATATGACTTTTGTAACAGAGTTGTTAACGCTTGGAACACACTACCTGACTCTGTGGTCTCTTCTTAAACTCTCAAAAGCTTTAACCAAAAACTGTCTACCATTGACCTCACCCCATTCCTAAAAGGACTATAAGGGGCGTGCATAAGAGCACAAAAGTGCCTACCGTTCCTGTCCTATTGTTTCCTTTCATTATATATATGCTTATATGTTGTATAGTTGTTTCATGCTTATGCTTATATATACTCTTGTGATAAAATAAAATAAAATAAAAACAGAGATGCCCTCTAGAATCAGACACAACTGGACAGGGGAAATGTTTACCTTTATACCTAAGACATCCTTTTAAAAAAACCATCAATAACTTCTGCATCAGTAGTTGAAGCATAAATTTGGATAACCGGCATATTAACAAGTTGTCTACAAAGTCTAACTGGCAGTATTCAGTCACTGATTGCATTGTAGCCTACTATTAGCTTTTCAGCAGAATTCATGATAAATTACATTCTCCTTAAGAGAATCTGACAAGTTACGACCCCACTGTCATCAGCCATTCAGCAAATATTAGATAATCATGAATAGAGTAGGAATTATGTTTTGATGACTTTCTGAAATGTTCCACATGTCATAGGTGATTTCAAAGCATAGTCTGTTTCCATATGTAATAAAATAATGCTTATCAAGTTGTTTTCATTTCTTCTTTGCTGCATTAAAATTTGGTTAATGTAATTTTCTAATATTTTATTAATTTTCTGCTAAAAATGCTGTATTTTGTTCCTAGTAATTTATTGCCATTTGTTTGACTTTGTTATAAAAACAAAACTTCCTTATGTAGTTTTTAAATTTTCCTTATATAATATGATTATTTAATTACATTTAAAATATTTATCAAAATTCTATCCTTTTACATTCCTACCATATCTGAAAATGTTATTTCATTTGTCCATATTATCTTTGTGTATATATTGTGTACGTATGTGTGGGTTTAGAACTTGATAGGATAAAATTATCTGTAGATATTTTTCAATATATATGTCTTTTTGATTAATACTAATAAAAAAAAAATTTCAAATATTTTTCCATTCCTTCCAGGGGTGGGTTCCAATTTTTTTTACTACCGGTTGTGTGGGGTATGGCTTGTTTGATGGGCATGGCTTGGTGGTCATGTGACTGAGTGGGCGTGGCCAACTTCACATCACTCATGGCAAGGTGGGGCGGTACCTTGCTGTGAGTGATATAGAGTTGGCCATGCCCACTCAGTCACATGACCGATGCTGCAGAGACAGCTCAATTTCCTTCGCACCCACCCCCCCGACTTGAGCTGACAAAATAAAAGCCTGCCTATCAAGTCTGCCTGCCAAGCCTACCTGCTGAGCAGCCCGGACTGGAAAATGCATGGCTGGGGAGGAGGAATGTTTAACAAGCTCCAAACTGTTGCTGCAAGCCTGGATTTTGTTTTCAGGTGTTTTTTTGGTTTTTTTTGCCAGAAGCCCCTCGGAGAGGCACTATTTTTTACTGAACAATTTCTGTGCTGTTGCAGTGCTGCTTGTTGCTGCTGTGGTTGATGACGCTGCCCAAGTAAAGAACTGCACTGGCTCAGTTCAGGGCAACTGTGAGGAGCAAGAGGGGAAGCCAAGGCACTCATCCCACAGAGGCCAACTTCACACTCTCACTCCCGTGCATGCTTTTCCACTCCAGTTCGGCATTGCCAGCATGCGCAAGGAGTGTGAAGGGAGGCAGAAACCACGCCAAGAAGCTGAGAGCAAAAGTAGCGGCGGCAAGGGCGACAGGGACATGTGACGTGTGTATGTGCCCCTCCACAAGGACTTGGAAGCAGATACCGCACCTCTGAGGAAAAGAGGAGGTGGAGAAGCCCTGGCTGTTACCAGGGAGGAGACCGCAGAGGGACATGTCACGTGCCCCTGTCGCCTTCGCCACCATTACTTTTGCTCTCAGCTTCTCGGCACTCAAGTCCACCTTGAAGAGCTGGAAGACGTTTCCTTAGATCACCACCAAACTCATTGTTGGGAGCCCCAGGCTAGCCCCTGAATATATGAGAAGTCTTGGGCAAAGTTCTTCCAAAGTTCGACCAAGTCTTCTCCTCCTTCTCGGTCTCATATCACAGAGCAAACATGCTCCCAACAATGAGTTTGGTGGCGATCTAAGGAAATGTGTCCCAGTTCTTCAAGATTGACTTTAAGAGCACCAAGAAGCCGAGAGCAAAAGTACCGGCAGAAAAAGCTGCTGCCATCGTCGCCATGTTCTTCACGCATGTGCATCCCATTGGACTTGCAAGACAATGAGATGCGCATGTGCAAAGAACATGGCGGCAATGAACATGGCAGCTGGGGCAAGTGAGCGGTGACAGGGGACCGGTTCAGGGGCGTGGCCAGCCAATCATCACTACCGGTTCAGCGACCTTGGCCAAATTTCTGCCAATGGTACATGCAAACCAGTGCGAACTGGTAGCAACCCACCACTGATTCCTTTCATCAACAATTAATCCAATATGTTCCAGAGTAATAGGAATGTTTTAAAACATTGTTTTGCTTTCTAGCTGATTCTACTTTTACCATGTTGAAATAAATCCTTAAAATAATCTTTTAAGTAAAATGGTCTAAAAATTGTGACTAAATTAACTGCATGACTGCTGGATTTGTTCTAAAATGTTTCAGCTGGGGGAACTGTGCTCTTCTATCCTAATAAACACCTGTATATTAATTGTTTTCCTATCTTTTTATTACAATTATATATAAATCTTATTGACTAAGTAAGACTTTTGATCCAATATTATATACTATTATTTGCCTGGATCATAAAATTATCATAAGAAAGGAATAGGAATGGCAGCATAAAAAATTATTTTTATAATATCCTCTTCTAAGCAAATACTGAAAGATGTAGAAAGAAAACTTTGGTCATACCTATTCATTAGAAAAAGTATGGCATATATTGTTATGACTTTGTGTATTCAATTATAGTTTTTCTTTAATTACTTTGTTTGTTTAACAATTTTATGCTGCCCATCTCACTGATACAATGACTCTGGGCAGCTTACAATATGTAAGTTAAAATTGAATAGAGGAAGTTAAAAATTAAAAACCAAGGTGATGGGCAGCCTGAGGATGAGAATGTTCTTGACCCATAGGATGCCCCCAGTGTTACAGGCCCTTGTCAGGGCCCCAGGCCAAGTGGCAGATCCAATTTTTTAGGCCCTACTGGAAGACTAGGAGTAGAGGAATGGACTTCACCTTTGATGGGAGAATATTCCAGAGGGCGGAGCCACAGCAGAAAAGAATCTTCTATGGTCTTTATTACAATGTTTTAACAGATTAGCAGTGTAATATCATAGGGCATAGGGAATGTCTCCTAGTCTCTCTTTCTATTATATTTGTTAAGTTATAGCTTTATTGTAATTAACTCATAATGAAGTATGGTTATGTTTTGCCAATTATTTATGTTTTCTCTGGTATTTGCATTTCTTAAAAGAAAACATTTGACCAGTTACTTTTTGACAATTATGTAAATTTTATTTCATTTTTTAAATTTAATAATAACATTGCAGAATTCACAACATGGTGATCTAAAAAGTAAATGGGAAGATTGCTTTATATAGTTTTTTATTACAGAATATTGTAATCTTTGCAGTTGTGAAAGATGGTGCTACATTGTTTGCTGGGAAATTTCTCTTATTTTTAAATATTTGAAAACATTTGATTTTTTAAGGCAAAATTTCTTCCTTTGTCTATAGTGGGGTTCTTATATTCCATTTTTTTTTTTTATTCAAAAAGTTTTTATTAATCAAAAAAAAGGTTTATACAAATACATATCAGGTATGGTAAATTTTCATTTTTCTTATCTAAAATAAGAATTTTACTCAAATTTTTTAACACATACAACAGCCATATGGCAAGCAGGTAACACGAAGTAGCTAAGTTTACAAATTTTAAATACGTAATAAAGAAGGGTCAAGAATAAACAGAATATCGTACAAAGAGAATAAGGAAAACCAACACAGTGCCAAATATCTTTATCACTTCCTATTTTTGGATCCCAAAACTCTGGGTTCAGCCTGACCCAACTCCAGGGCCGCAACAGCGGCAGCCGCTTCCGCCCCATGATCTATAACCTCCCCTTCTTCAATTCCTGGGTCATCTGATTCCAGGAGGGCTTTGTGTTCCTCCACATAGGCCGTAGCCTCCGCAATTGTACTGATTTTTTCGTAATGCCCTCCCGGAAAATCATCAATCCCTCTGGCATCAGCCATCTGAAGCCCACTCCTTCTGGTACAATTTGCTTGACAAAAAATAATATTTCTTTCTTTTTTCACGTACCTGTCTGGGAATCTGCCTCAGAATGGCTATCTCCCTGCCCCTGTAAATCAGTGCCCCACTCCTATGTTTTCTAAGAATTTCATCTCTCGTCTCTCTTCTCACAAATTTGACATGAACCTCTCTGGGAACTGCATGCGTGCGTGCATATTGCTAATTAACTCTATAAACTCGATCCACATCCCAATTCATGAAATCAACACCTCTCCCAAGAAATTCTCCCAACAATTTAGTCACAACATCTCTCAAGTCTTCTTGGTCCACTTCTTCCAAATTTTGAAACCTAAGGAAATAAGACATTTTATCCATCTGTGGTCAAGCACAGCATTGCCTGTCGTCTCCTCTCTTTTCTGCACTGCCGCATCTCACCCTCAAACCTTCCACTTTCTGCTTGTTTTCTGCTGAAACTTGTTGAGTATCCTTTAAATCCTTTTGGATAGTCACAATTTCTGCTCTTATTTCATCAATTTCTTGTCCATATTAGATAACTTTTCCAAAATTCTCTCCATCTCTCCAGCAGTTGGTCTCTGACCTTTGCCATTAAGGAAAAAAAAAATACAAAATCCTCAGGCAGGCACAGTATCCTTGTAATTTCCTCCGGATCCACCAGGGGGCACTCACAGGAGCAACGAGTCCAGAGTACAGTTAGTCAACCAGGAAGCCGAAGGGAAGTGATGTCATCAAAATTCTCATAGTGAAGGCGGAAGCTGGGCGCCACCACTGTTCCCCAGAAGGAGGGGGGGCCTCAAACCTTCCCTCCTAAATTTCTCCATCACCTCTTCTCTCCAGAGCTCCACAAAACCGGTAATCTTCTTATTTTAAGTTCTCCTCTCTCCAGAATAACTCGTGCTCCTTCCAACCGCAGGGGAGAAAACCCCCGCACTCCGGGCACTCCACTCACGTTTACCGATATTCCCTTCCCTTCTCCTCCTCAATTCTTCTCCGTTCCCTGTTCACCACCAGGCTGCTGCAGTTATAAATCCAATGCCCCGGTGTCACCGGGCACAGCGGCCCAGGCGACGACCAAAATAATGGCCGCGGCCTGTGGCCTCCAAACCCCGCCAAGCCTAGGACGCGCCAGCATCGGTCCCCACAGTCCTGTATGTCGGCTGGGAGACCCCTGGCGAGCCGTCCGTGCGGCAGGTGTCCTTTTCGGAACACCTGGCCCCTAAGGGCCTCGGCGGCGGCCGGATTCGGGCGCTGGAGGCAGGAGAAGCCTTCCAGACGTCCGTTGCCGCTGGACACCGGAAGTCGTCTCCTTATATTCCATTTTTGGTAGATTTTTGGCAATACACTAGGGAAACTGAATTTTTACCAGCTTGGCTAGTTTGGGTATTCTTATATTACAGTATAATGTGGAAACCAGGGAATCAAATTAAATCATTCTGTGGTTATTGTATTTGGACATAGCATATTACATAAATGCTGACCTGTTTTGTTAATCTGAGTTTATGGTTTAGTCTGCTGGGCAAATTCAACTGATGGATCTTTATAGTGTATGGTGAATGACTGTATAGTATGATCTGAAAACAGGCTTCTGAATAGTTTAGGATCTTAGCCTTCAGATGAACTGTTACTCAGGCTATCAAATAACCAGAGACATTCTCACCCCATCCCTTTAGTTCAGATTTCACTGGTCACACCAATTCCCCCTAAGATTCTTTCAGCCTTCCAAACTTTCTTCTGACTCTGAATTGCACAGTCAGATTCACATCCCAAACAGTCATTCCATTGCCTTTCCAGTTTAAGGCAAATTAAGTTTAATTAATTCACAGATGACAGGCAAGGGAACAAGAGGGAAATAATTAGGAATTCAGTTTTGCTTAAAATCATGCTGTGGCTGTCAAGATTAAATGGCTTTGCTTCTTTCAAACCTATTGCTTTTCAACTTGCCAATAAACTAGGAGGAGGGAGATGGAATGTGGAGAATATATGCAGAGACCATAAGAGCTTGGAGCCAGTGAACTCACCGCTCTAGGTGCTTGAGAAAGAGATGGACTGTTGTCGTAACAAAAGACCATCTCATAATTGGACAATGTGATCAACCAGGGGTGGGGAGAATGAGAAGGGTTGTTTAACTGGGCAAGCACTTGTGTGGGAAACCAGAGTTAATTTCGTTTCTTCAGTACCAACATGGTGTATCCAATAAATTAGTTTTGGAAATTCTATTCTCCCAAGTGTTTCCTTGTTTTGGGTTTGCTAATTGGACAGTTGACTTTAAACCAGCTCTCCTAACTCAATTCAGCCTACTTGGGGAAACCCAAGAGAGCTGTGACCTAAAAATGTCCAGAACAAAGTGAAAAGCTGATGCCACAGTGAAGCCTGGATTGCTACCCCCTCAGGAGGCACTAATAGTCATTCAAGTGGATGCCAGAGTACAGACAGTCCGAAGTAAGACAATCCGAAGTGAAAATATAGAAGACAGAGCAGCCATCAGTGCATGAGGAGGGGATTGTGGCTGGATCCATTTGCTCTGATTCAAAGGCACGATGACCAAGCAGAGTGGGGAATGCAGTCAAGTTGGAGTTCCCCTTGGTTCCCTCTGTAGTGGCCATGACTCAAGAGAATAAACGGAAGGCACAGAGGGCTGCAGACTGGGGAGAGCCAGGGGAGTGGAAATTCCTAACAGCATGCCATAGTCCACCTGTGGAGTAACTGCATGAAATATTTTTCAGAATGGAGATGCAGGGAGCAACGCTGATGTCAGTCTTGGGAATGGGGCTTAGGAGGGGCCAAATGCCGGTAGCCCGCTCCACCACAGAGAATGAGACTGGGAGTATTGTTCAAGGAGTTGGGGCTCCCCCAGCAGGAGCTGACATTGCCCCTGCCACCACTATTGGGCAAGCCCAGGGAATCCCTGCAACGGCAGGAGCCCAGGCACAAGCAGTCCCCCAGGGGGGAGGGCTGCCACCCTATCTATGTGCTAGTTCAGGATGATCAGGATCCCCTGCCTCTAAAAGCCATGTTTGATGGGTGGCCGGAGAAACTAGCCTACTTCCTGAACCAGGTGAGGAATCAATTGGAGCCGTATCGGGCAATGCACTCAGACGAAGCTTCCCGTGTGAATGCCATCACATCCAATCTAGAGGATGAGGCAGCAGAATGGGTGCTGTACCTCCACGATGAAGGAGCATCCAAGCTGGGGAAAGCAGATGTCCTCCTGTATGTACTTCAAGGTCCGCTGAGCAGAATCAAAGATCTGTGCCATAAGGCAGCTGAGTCAGCCAGTGGCCGAATACATTCAGGAGTTTCACAGCCTGGCTGGGAAGCTGAGAGGATGTCCGGATGCTTACTAGCCTACCACTTCTGAAATGGGCTCAATAAAGAGCTGTACCAAAATTGCCTGCCCTGAGGAATTCCAGACAACCTCGGAGCATGGTACCAGCTGGCAATCACAGTGGAGCCAGACCTGTTGGAGTACCAGCAGCACACAGCACATGAAAGTTGCCCCTGAGGCCAGGAGAGATGCTCACCAATGCTCAAGGGATCAACAGCCCCTCCTGCCACCCCTAGGGAGAACCCATTGCACCTTTCTGGAGCCTGCTTCCAATGTGGAAAAGAGGGTCATCGAGAAGCCAAATGCCTGGCCCCACAACCCATGTTGGCAACAAGGGGCCCAGGCCAGCTAAAGGCCAAGCAGGCACAGAGGAGGAGAAAAGAGAACATACAGGTGGCATAAGAGGTAATGGAGATATCTTCCCACTCTAGCAAGGGTAAGGAAACTCCGACTCCCAGCAACCCCAACCTGGTCTTATAAGAAAGCAACAGTGAGGGGGACGATGATCCAATGGTAAGTGGAACCATCGCCCCTTTGACCACCTGGGTGGAAATGCTAATGCCCCTCTCAGGGGTGAGGAGTGTCTTTACGGCCTTGGTAGACTTCTCAGTACCTCACTGCTTGGTCAACCTGAGAACTGTGGAAAAGATGGGACTGAGACTTAAAAAATTGAGACAACCTATGAAGTTTGAGCAAGTCGATGGCTCCCTTACCGGGGGCCTACCAGCCAAATGTCTAACCGAACCATTAATCCTGAGATCAGGAAGCTATGAGGAAACTATATGTTTCATAGTAGCCTCGAAAATGGCAGAGGCAATGATATTGGGGTTGGCATGGCTGAAAAAGTGGAACCCTGCAGTTGACTGGAAAGACAACAAATGGTGCTGGAGGAGTAGAGCAGGCAAACTGCAACGTATAGGGGCAAACCCAGAGGCAGTGAAAGTCTGCTGGTGGGAAGGGGAGATATAGAGCCTGTGAACTCATTAACCGAGGAAAGCCAAGGTGGGGCAACCATTCCTAAGCAATACCAAGACCTACTGGAAGCATTCAATGAGCAGACGTTATACTCCCTCCTCATCACCCCACTGACTGCACCTTTGAGATACTGCTGGGGCAAAATTACTTAATGTACTCAATGACCCCAAGAGAGATGGAGGACCTCAGGAATTTCATGGATAAAAATCTAGTTAGGAGTTTTAGCCAACTGGCAAAGTCTAGAATTGCAGCCACTGTGCTCTTTAAAGAGAAGAAAAATGGGTCTTTGAGGTTATGAATGGATTTTCACAGGATCAACAGTGTCTGTGTGGAAAACATGTACCTCTCCCCCTCATGAAGGGCATGTTGGGATACCTGGCCAAGGGAAAGGTATTCACCAAGCTGGACCTGAGAGAAGAGTATTACCGAGTAAGAATAAGAGAAGGCAATGAGTGAGAAACTGCTTTTGATTGTCCTTTAGGGTTTTTCCAATTCTGAGTAATGCCTTTTGGGCTGCGGGGAGCACTGGTGATGTTCATGCAACTAATCAACAAAGTGCTACATGAGCACCTATGTAAGGGAGAGAAGGAACAAGGTTGTTTAATTGGGCAAGCATTTATGCGGGAAACCAGAGTGTCGTGTCCCACTCCTCCGCTGACGGCCGGGTCAGGGAAATCCGAATCAGGCTTGCCTCTGCAGCTCTGCCCAAAGTCCTAGCAAAGTCCTCAGAGCAGGCAGGAGACCAGTAAGTGACTTCAGCAAGATAAGTTCGACTTTGCCTGACCCAGAGACTGCCAGAAAGCAGATCCTTTATATAGGCCATGGGGTGTGGCTCCATGACTCAGCACTCATTAAGGCCTGCCCCTCCCTTCCTTCTGTTGCCTCCGCCTATCCAATCTTCTGATGCGAGGGTCACTCCAATCAGCTGTTGTTGGAAGTAAACTTTCCTCAGGCTCACATGCTGTGGAGGAGGGGGAGGGGTCTAGCTGCTCCGTTTGCCTGGGCATGGAGCCAGGGCTGGGGCCGGGGGATGCTCCCTCCTCTGCAGCCTGCTTGGGCATGGAGCCAGGGCTGGGACCGGGAGGTGCCCCCTCCTCTGCAGCTTGTCTGGGCATGGAGCCAGAACTGGGGCTGGGAGGCATACATTCCTCTGTGTTCGGGAGCAGATAAGCAGACCCCGGCTGCAGTGAGAGCGGACAAGACACAACACAGAGCTGATTTCGTTTCTTCAGTACCAACATGGTGTATCCAATAAAGTTTTACTTTTGGAAATTCAATTCTCCCGAGAGTGTTTCCTTGTTTTGAGTTCACTCATTGTACAATTGACCGTGGCATTTAATATAAAAGCCACTTATTTTGGTTTTTTTACTCATTGAAAATATTCCCGTACTACTGAATTGATTGAATAATCTGCAATGTCTTCTTTTTTATGTACTTAACAGATTCAAAAGGTAACTACCGGTATTTCCTTGGAGAAAATATGTTTTCATCTTTCAAATTTATCCAGATGTTTATACTGATTAGTGTTCCCATTTAAATGTATGTGCCCCAGATATCTGATCTAAAATACTGATAGGAAATAACATGAATGTAAAAATAATATTGAATAGACTTTTTTTAATGTTTTTGTTTTAACTGCAGGATGTCTTTTTTTAAAAAAAAAAGTCTTAGCATATTCTGTGGAAAATGTTTACTAAGAAAAACAGCTTAGCTTTCATTGATGTCATGAGAACTGAGGTAACCAGCAAAAGACAAAAAGAAAAAAAAAAGTCCCTAAAGGCAGCAGACCAGTTTCAAGTAAAATGCAACCACATTGCCAGAATAGTAACCTCAGAATTGCAATGCTTATGATCTTGCAAATGGGGAGGGAACACAATGACAATTTCAACAATGAGATAGTTAATCATACCTGTTTAGTTTTTAGTGGTCTTGGGAGAAAGGGTGAATCATCTATTTCCAAGGCATTTCTCTTTGGCACTTAGATAATTCATGAGCACAAGATATGCACAGGCTAAACTCTCAAATAAAACCTTCAGCTATCTCTGGAGATCTACAGTCCACAATTATAATGTACCTGGTTTCACAGGGTAATTGAAATTTCACAAGCTAATTTTGTCACATTCTTTGAAAGCAGTTCTTCCCCTCAGTCATTTTTAACAGATGAACTGCATCTAACCCAGTAATGACTAAACTATAGGAAAATAATTTCTTAACATTAAAAATGGTGGGTGGGGAAACTTAAGATATTATAATGTAAGACAGTAAGATAACCGGGAAGTAAGAAATGGAGAGTAAATGGGTGGAGTGAAGTAAAAGTGCCTGAGCTTTCCAGAGTGGAATTAAACTTCAAAGCATGAAAATTGTTGATTCAGCATGTTTCCAAGATACAGGTTAGAAAAAGCATTGCTGTTACCAGATAAGATTTATATCAGGCTTCAGAAAAAATGACATAGGGGGACGACTGAGAATTGTACCACTTTAAATCAATAGTGACATCCCCCTTGGTAGCCCACTTCCTTTGCTAACATCACCCATTGCAAGTCTAGCACCTGCTAAATAAATGAATACGTTTGTGTATTCAGACTTTTAAAACTATGTCTATTTTATCTGAATATTTATTGAATAATTTTGGTTATATTCTGTGTGCTTTATGACTGATATTTAAACTTGATTTTAAACTAAAATATTTTTATTATTTTTTTATTATCATTAAATGTAAATGCTGCCCATCTTGCCAAGAGAGATGTTTGGATATTGCCCTGGAAATGCCAAAGAAGGCTATTCAGTACAAAAGTAAATTATTTCAGAAGTACTTAATTCACATACATCATAAATACATTAAAATAAAGTTTATAGAAATTGATATAACACAATTGATACAACACAATTGATGTGTTATGCCTTCCTGCCTGAAATTATGACTGAATTTCTGCATATGGGTTAGTGATTTGGCTTAGTGTACTCTTAGAACCTAGTTCCCCATATGGTTTGTAAGCCAAGATTTATGACTTCACAGAATGTGTAAACTTAGCCAACACTGACCTCTTCAATAAACTATGAGTAAATGAGGCACACTAGTAGTTTTTGAAATGCTTGACCCAGTAACTGTGTGTATGATGGTGTTTCCACATTGGGCTTACAGAAATTGGGAGACCTTTAGATGAAATCAAAGAGATATGAAGAACGGTTGCAGGAACTGGGTATGTCTAGTTTAATGAAAAGAAGGACTAGGGGAGACATGATAGCAGTGTTCCAATATCTCAGGGGTTGCCACAAAGAAGAGGGAATCAAACTATTCTCCAAAGCCCCTGAGGGCAGGACAAGAAGCAATGGGTGGAAACTAATCAAGGAGAGAAGCAACCTAGAATTTAGGAGAAATTTCCTGACAATCAGAACAATTAACTTGGTCCAGAAGTTGTGAATGCTCCAATCTTAAGAAGATGTTGGATAACCATTTGTCTGAAGTGGTGTAGGGTTTCCTGCCTAGGCAGGGGGTTGGACTAGAAGACCTCCAAGGTCCCTTCCAACTTATTATTGTTGTGTTCAGTGAGCCGCATTGAGAAATAGAGGCGGTCTCCTATTGGTTAAGACGCATGGCAACCCCATGCGCGGGAATCCTTAGTGTGTTGATTGGCTCTCCTGTTTGACAGCTCGATATATAAGAGCTGTCAAACGCAAGGTCCATGCCGGGCTTTTTTCCAAGTTGTGTTATTCATTAAAGGTTGCTTACCAATACGCTCGTAGTCGCCTCAGTCATTCCTCGATCTCAATATACATCAATTATATTATTAGATATCAAAAGTTCTAATAGTTTGGTGCTATCTAAAGATTGCCAGGGGTTCTGTAGCCTAGCTATGGTAAGCCTGGTATGTATATTTTCAGTATGCCTACATGAGAGTAGTGTGTGTAAGATAACATGATAGGCTATGCTTATTTTATAATAAAGGTGTCACAATTCTGAAAGATCTTAATTCCAACAAATTGATCTGTCTTAACTTTTGCAAGTCACTTTGGGAATCTGTAGGATGTCTAGAAATGCTGAAACTTATAAGACTGTGACCACAACATCATTTTAAACCAAAGTGTTAGAAAAAATGTCAGTGAAATCTGTTTCATAGAACTGAAAATGAAGCCAAAGTTACAGCAGTTCAATGAAAGAAATTTAGGAGGTTATTAGTAGGCAGCAATATCCTGTATTTTTATCAATTCATTTCTAAGCCTTATTTACTACTAAGGCTGTGAAGGCAGGATGTACGAGCATAGCTATTTTTTTTTTTTGCAACTTTTTAAAATGGCTGCCTCCTTTCCTGGATTTCTCTCTCTTCTGTTGCTACCACATGATCTTAGGAAAAGATGTCACTGCTTTAAAGAATTGCAAGCCTGTGCTAGTTTACGTACCACTCTTGCTTTCTAAGGCACTTGTTTGGAACTTTGAACTTTGAAATTCTGAATAAATATAAATACTGATGCTTGAATGGGCATGTAACTGACTTCTGACCTGATCTTGGGAGCCATCTTGCCACCACCAAGTCGCCTCTGCCAGTTTACTGCAGCCATGTCACTGCAGGACAACTCCACGTGGCCAACTTGCTACAGGGACAATTTGCCACATGGCCAACTTGCCAGGATCAGCCAGAGGGAGAGCCAGATGGTAGGCAAGGAAGCAGGTGTGTAGAGCACAGAGTGGCAGTGGCTGCCACAGATTTCCTCTTTTCACATCACCTTCCCTGAGCTAAATTCCCAGAGCTTGGAGCGGCAATGGCAGCAGTGGTGGTGTGTGTGATAATAGAACTGCTAACTCCATTCGCTTGCCATGCCCACTGCCACTACTTCTGAACAGCCCAAACAATGTCTCTGTTGCCAAACACCCTAACCACCATTGCTGCTGTTGACTGGCATGTGGTAGCCGCAGCAAAAGTATGTGGGAAAATGGGATGCCCTCGCTCACCACCTCCTCCCTGCTGCCCACCACTGCTGAACCCCTGAATATCACCGCTGCCACCGAATGGTCCGAAATCCAAATGGCCTGAAGTTCAGTGTGGTGGCAGTGGCAGCAACAGCAACAGCAGGGGGTGTGAAAATGGGAATCCCTGGCTACTGCCACCCTGAGTTTGTACACTCACTTGCTCACCTTTCCGCCTGATTCTCCCTCCAGTGGGAAGCACCCCCACAGCTGCTGCCACTGCTCTATGCTCTGCCCACCCATTTGCTTGCCCACTTACCTGCCAAGCTTTTCCTCCAACCACCCGCTGTAGTTGTCCCTGTGGCGAGTTGACCATGTGGCATTGTCCTGTGACAACTTGGCTGATGTGAGTTGGCAGAGCCAACTTTATATTGGCAAGCTGGTGGCAGTGAGTGTTACAGTGGTTATGTCTGCAGTCTTGGCAGGATTAGTTTGAGATGTATTCCCTGCCTCTCGAGGAGTTGCCTTCAGCTGCTCCTGTGAGGTATTTCTGGTTCCTGTCATATGTAGATATATACCTGTAATGATGGCTTGTTGTGCGTCTTTCTTATGATTAAACTACTTGAAACGGTGAGCTGGGCAACTTGTCCTAGACCCTCTTGAGATTGCCTTGCTTCTTCTAGTGAATTATACAATATATAGTGAAATATAAAAAAGAATGAGGGGAGAAGTACTAAGTACTGCAAAACTATTAGATTTATATCATATTTATGTGGTCCCAGTAGTTTCCGGGCTTAGAGATAGGATTACTGTTCTAATCTTTCTTAGGCAAGATCTTACAGAAATCTTCAGGCATTCATCTTTTCTATGCTGTTTTCTATGCTGTTCAATATCTACAACTGGTGGCTGAAATTATTTGAAAAGTCCAATATTCTAATATTTGCAAAGACTCGGGCTCATGTATCATTGACTCAAAGACAAGGAAGATTGATGAACTAGATATAGTGAACATATTGAAATTGAGATATAGAGATTATCTATATAGATTATCGATATAGAGATTATCTAATATATAGATATTAGGAAATGCTGACAATGTCTTCCGTTAAGCACATTTTCTGTAAAAAATGCTCTTTGATTCAATTCTCTGTCCAGATATCCACATAGTAGCGATGTGACGGTCTTTTTTTAGCCAGTTAGGCCTTTCCTGTTTATTTGTTTTTTAAATTTGTTTATTTATTTCCTTATTTATTAGATTTATATTCTTCTTTTTATTCATGTCGTCAAAGTATCTTATACGGGTGTTTCTATTCATTTTATTCCCATAACAACAACATATGAGGTTGATTGGCCTGAAATAGGTATGACTGCCCTACTCCCACATGCAATTTCTTTTCAATCCAGACTGCTCACACTGAAGTTCAAGTCCACCTATGTTGGACACAATGGCTTGTCACAATGCCTCAATTTAATCTGCTTTACAGGATTATTGGGTGACTGGAATAATAAATGACCGTATTTGCCACCTTTTTGATTGGAAGAAAACATTCAGTAGACACAAGCAAATAGCTTACTGTACTTCTCTCTGATCTATAAAAGTTTGACATGATACAGAATTATGACAGGGGACCATTTCAAATCTATATTTCTTTTAAAATAATCTGACACAGTTGCAGAAGACTCCTTTTCCATATCTTAGGTAATTTAAACCAACCCTTAAAATATTAATGATCAGTTTGTAATTATGAGTGAGTAATATTGGAATATCCCATCTCTACCATGGTTCCTTCCATGCCAATTTAAGTGTTCATAAGTAGCAGAAAAAATCCCAAAACCATTTACCCACCTTCAGGTTAAGAAGTTGATGCAAAGTTTGTTTTGCTAGTAGATTTGTACATCAAGATATGTGTACAGATAGGTTGTATTGTAGTGTCTGACTCATACTGAAAATGGGAATTACCCTCTCACTTTTTTTCCTTTTTAATGTGCAAATGGGACATATTTTCACTAGCTTCATAAATCCTGGCTCCTACGCACAAACTCACTTACCTATATTCATCTGGCCAATGGAAAAGAAAAAGGGTTACTCATTAATCCATGAAATAAAGCTTTCCAAACTGAAATGCGTGGTTCTCTTCTTATCTGTCCATAAAATGTTAATAAATAGGTAGTGTACTTGAGGACAGCTAAATTAATTCAACTCATCAGAGAACACTTAAACTCCTGCAGATATGAAACTGTTGTTTGCTTGCTTTTTGGTTTGTGCCTTTTCATTCAGTTTGATAAACACTACACCCATTAATGGAGCTGTTTTGTATGAAGAAGTCATTAAGCGTATAGACACTCTGAATAAAAGTATAAAAGTGGTAAGTACAATATGTTTGATATTTTTGATTATAAATTACTACTTAATTATTTTGTAAAAAGTCACATTTCTAGAATACTGAAAACTGAAATACTATATGAAATTGCAAACAATAATATGTGTTTACTTTTGCATTTATTTAGGGTATGCAAAGTCTACATTCACCCAGAAATATCCCGGTAAGACTTTATCAAAATTTGCTATAACTTGTTTTATTATAGGCACATGTAAAAGATTTTGAACAGTGTGTATCACAAAGTATAAGATTCTGAAGTGATAGATATTTACAACATATCTTGCTAAGTCATCATTGTATGGTTGTGCTTTATCAGACAAATGGCCCTGGTAGAAACTCCTAATTAGCACTGTGGCATTAGCTCATAAAGTTTGCTTTTATGCAGTAAATAATTCTATATAACAAGAATTCTGAACCAGATAAAAACATTTACTAGATGTTTTGAACATGTTTCATAGATAATTAAATGTAGCAGAATAATATTGCTCCATAAATCTTCAAATTTCCAGTTAACGTCAACAGAAATGTTAAAAGAAAGGACATTTCTGAAAACTGAAATATGCAAAATCATTGGTTCCATTCACTGACATTTCAGTAGTATATGGCAATCGCTTTATATTTAGAATTGTATTCTAATTGCAAGTTAAAGAAACAAGATAAACAACTTCCACTCACCTGTTACTTTTCTTTTAGTACATTCAAATTACAGACTTGTTATTTTTGGTGCTAATATGGGCAAAATATATATTCCACTTCTTTGCTCGATGTGCTTCTTTTTTTTAACATAAGAATCTCTAATCAGAATCGAATTCTCTGAATGCTCCAATGTTTGCATAAAATAGTCTTGTTATCACTTTTTAAAAATTGCCAGTGTTCCACAGACAAAACAATTACAGCTAGCAACTAATTGCTTAATCATAACTTCTCAACAAATATGTCTGCCAAGTTCAGGAAATTAGTGGTTTCACACACATGCAAGCATCTTTTAAAGACCTGACCAACTTTTCTTCAGCACAGTAGAAACTTCCTGGAGTATTATTTTAATACGTATGCACTTTTTACATTGCTAAACAATCTGGCATTTTATTTACATTACATTATATTATATATAGCTAGGGAATGCTTTTGCACAGCTTTTTCCTTGAAGGCTCAGGTGGAGCAATATCCAGGCCTGCTTTTTGTTATTTTTGACTAACATAGCTGCACTCTTTTCAACAGCTCAACAGTTATGACAATAGCAAACAAGTTCATATCATTGCCAAAAAACTTACATGGACACAGTATGTCTGTGAAGTCACAAAACTTGAGCTCAACCTTTGAGAGACTTAAGTTTTATTTTTATATAGATGTAATGACTTCCAAATTAGATTATTTCAATATTCCCCACATGGAGCTATTTTAAAGGCAGTATGAAAAATGCAGTTGGTTCAAAATGTGGAATATTTATATGAAGATACGTTGTGCATTGATGATGTGACCTAGTTTGGATAATGAAAGGTCTGCAAGAAAACAACAAAGCTCAGAGAGCACCAAGGACCCCTAATATAATTCTGTTTCATCAAAGTTCCTCCCTCCCTCCATTCAATTTAAAGCCAAAAATAATATGATCTTTTATCTTTTTGGCATTGCTTAGCATCAGTGAACACGATTTGCTAGAGTAAGCAATATGGAATTATTTGCTTAAGTATTATGCTACTACCCTCACCTAAATTTTAAAATAGGTTTCCTTCAGAAGTTTTTCAAAAAAGGTTTTGTTAAGAAAAAAAATTGTAAAAAGGATAATTTGTTAAAATCAAGATATTATTGAGATAATATCCCTAAATGCTGACCATAACATTTATATAACTCATCTATGTACATTTACAGTGCAGCAACATAACTGCTCAGTCAGTTTTTAGCCCATCTAAATCTAATTGATGGAGCTTATGTAGGTGAAGTTTTACATGATACATATACAACTGTTTATGTATCAGAAGTAATTAAAATATTCTCAGTTTATCTGGAAGATGGAAAGTTTGGAATTAATTTTTCTTTTCATCAAATAAATTAAATTGATTATAATATACCAGATGACAGAAAAATAAATTTAAGTACTGATATACTGCCCCTAGAGTTTTAAAAAATGTATATAGGTAGAATTTCTTAACTTCCTTATCCTAGCTTAAAACAGAAAATGGAAATAGATACTCTTACTTTACATTACTAATCTAAATAATTACCATACAATATATAAATAGGGCTACTTATGCAATCCCTGGAGAATTCCTGGATGCTTTAAAGAGCAACTCATAATTACTATATTAACTCTGAACATCTTTTCTCAATTTCCAAAGCACTGCACATCCCTAGTAGATATTAAACTTTAGATTTTTACAATATTCAGTAATAATAAAGCAAGTTTGGGATCCTGTGCCTTACCGTCTGCTACTTCTTGGGAATATCATTTTAATTTTTATTCTATGCTAAATGCTAAATGCTTTTTCTTTAGTGTACCATAATACTGTCTATTAAATATAAACACTGTATAATAAAGGATATGAATATGCCGGCCAAAGCATCAGGAGAGGAAAAAGGCTTATAGATGCCATTTTGGGGCACTGCAAAACAGAATACAAATTTTAAAGAGTGATAATAGGGGAATACTTTTTGATTTTTTTGATGCTGATTATGAACAAATTTAGTAGAACCCTTATTTATTTTTAACTATGCTGTTTTCCCCAAAATAAGACACCCCCTGATAATAAGCCAAATCGGGCCTTTGAGCACATAGCAATAAGGCCAAGCCCTTATTTCAGGGTTCAAAAAAATATAAGACAGGGTCTTATTTTCGGGGAAACACGGTATTTCTTTCAAATATTGTTAAAGTTAAATTTTAAGTTATCATGCAAACATCAAAAGTAGAAAAAATATATCTTTGAATGTTAAAAAATCACTTCTTACTATGCACAATAATAATTACATTCTCTCAAAAAATTGAAAGCTGCCTGTATGGCGGCCCAGAACATCAGTGAAGTTGCTTATTCTATTATTGAAAATGTATTGTTCAGAAAGATCATGCAACACTGATTTATGTGGTTTTTGTTCCAGGAGCCTTGTTGCTGGTCTGCATATAAATGCTTTGTAAATGAAAGTTTACTTTTAAAGGCAGCAGATAGTCAAAGTGAGAAACTTTTCAACACCACTCTTTCTAGCATCCATGCTTCTCAGCGTAATGTTCAGCTCTTGCTTTGTAATTCTGAGTCTGACTGTGACAAGGTATGGTTTATATTTACTATATATTGTATAATAAATTGGTTAACTGTTTTCAGAGATATTCTTCTTAAATCAACTATATTATAAAAAGAAAAGTTTCTTTGAATTTAAGTTCAACTCCTGTCAATACACCAATATGGAAAAGATTTTTCCTTGCTTTTGGTTGATGTGTTTTTGGCTATTGGATATCCATACTATCAGCAAAGATGCAAGCAACCATGAGATCACTATTAACACATGGTTACTACTAATTTGTGAATATATTTCAAAAGAGTTAATTAATTAGCCCTATTTGGTGTGGCACACATGGTCATAATAAGAAACCTTCAAAACATGAGACTTTTTATGGGTACAGAAAGATTGGCCTTAGGCAAATTAGTATTGCTGAAGCTAAAGCAATATAGTATTTTTATTCAAAACAATAATCTTATGAAAGTGCTGAGAACGATGTTATAATTTTATAAACATCTCTGGTATTAAGCATATTTTCAACATATTGTATAAGTTCTGTTAACTGGACTGGTTTTTCATTAAAAATACCCCTTTTGAATGCTGGAATTCAATAACAATGCTGGTGTTATGAGAAATTTTACTTTCTAAACCATCCTATCTAAAATATCCTATCTAAAAATAGGACATCATATTTTATGGCTGAGCACTGTATCTAAGTTAATGAATTGACATTATGAATCATGTTGATAATGATGAACGTATCTCTTTGATGAACGTATCTCTTTGATGAACGTATCTTTTCTTTTATGTATACTGAGAGCATATGCACCAAGACAAATTCCTTGTGTGTCCAATCACACTTGGCCAATAAAAATTCTATTCTATTCTATGTTTTCATTCTCAAAACTTGGTAGTAGAATCTATTCCAACTCCTCCCATATTTATTTTAGTTTTTAAATCAAGCATCTGATTTTATGTAAAAGAAAAGGTGATTTGCTGTAAATCTTTAACATACTATATATACTGTAGTCATGCTTTCATTTTTCCCTAGACATTGGCCATTGTTTCTTTTTTAATGCCTGGTTTGATTCTGAATCTTCTAATAGCCATTAGATTCTCTGACAGAGCAGAGGATCTTCTGCATTAAAGGCTGATAGCTACACAAAGATACTGGGGTCTGCTGGGCGGGAGGTTGGACTAAATCAGGGATCTCCAACCTTGGCAACTTTACGACTTGTGGACTTCAACTCCCAGAATTCCCTGCTGGCTGACGAATTCTGGGAGTTGAAGTCCACCAGTCGTAAAGGTGCCAAGGTTGGAGACCCCTGGACTAGATGACCTACAAGATCCCTTCCAATTTTGTTAATCTGTATCTATACTGTAATATTTCTAAAGATTAACACTGGGGTAAGGATATCACACAGTTGTGTTGGAAAACAATAAATGAATGATATTGGAACACAGCCATTTATTTATGGTTGTATTTGCCAATTGCAATACAAAAGTATTATGTTCTTAAATCTGCAAAAATGTTGTGTTCCAATGAGTTATATTGATTTATGTTACCCAATACTGTTAATAAGATGACATTTTATTTGTCTTCCAGAATTGTAATCCTTGTGCGGATTATCCAAAGCAACCAGAAACACAATTTTTGGAAGACTTTAAAGCACTGCTACAAAGGGTAATAATTTACTTTTATTCTTATTGACATTTTCTCTTACAATTTCTATGTAAATAATTTTGTCGATTTAACAATTTAAATCATTTTTATTTTTTACAGCTCTTTCAAAGTACTTTATGAAACCTAAAGACAACAGAAGATCTATTCCTTAAATTTTCATTATAATGGAACATTTGTTGTTTCAAGTTGAGGGCATGGTTATTGTTTTTTTAATAACGTGAGTAGAATTTTTTCAGAGTTTTCCATATCAGTGTTAAAAAAAACCTGCAGCTGCTTAATAAGAAGAGAGATACTTCATGCATACGCTCCATGAAGCACCCCTTTTAAGGATCTAACATGGTTATGAAAATCATCATAAAAACTGAATATCTGAATTCATTGAAAAGAAATTCAATTTCACATATATGTTAAAACTTGGATTAATGTATCATCTATGGAGACATCCTATTTCCTTATTTTTTAAAAAATGTATTGAATGTATCTATTTAATACTTTGAACAATAAGCTACACAAATATTGTCTAACTGAAGAAGAAATATTGTGTCTTGCATTGGAATTCACCTATAAAATTCATCATTTTTTTTGTACAAAGCATTGCTTAATTTCTATTAATAATATTAATAGTTAAGTAATGTGAAGAATAGTTCAGATTTAGTCTTTCTTTCTTCTGCATTAGCTATCTACCTTGAATAGGTATATTGGGCACCTATGTGCCTGTTCACGTTGCAGTTTTTTATGTATACCTTTAGATAAAAAAATCACTATAGATTTTCATCTGTAAGATTAATTAATCATCACTAAGATTAATTAAATATCCACAATGACATACATTGCATATTCAGCTGTTGTTCTCATTTTAAAAGTGGCATAAACTAAATGCTATACAGATGAAAATCGTTTCTATCTTACTTTTCTCTTGTTGCCCTTCCTGAGGCTAATATGTTTTACCATTAAAATAAAATAATAGACTATATTAGTTTTTAATAGAGCAGTTTTTTATTCTTAAAGAATATTAATAATTGTCCATGTTATAGACCAGGGGTCTCCAACCTTGGCAACTTTAAGACTTGTGGACTTCAAGTCCACAAGTCTTAAAGTTGCCAAGGTTGGAGACCCCTGTTATAGACTACATTAATAATAAAGCAATAGTCAAAGCTCCATCCCAGTACTTATTTTTTACAGAGCAAGTCCTGGTAAATGAGGCTATGCCCTAAATTAAATGAGGCTATGCTCTAAATCAGGATTTATGCATAGTATTCTTCCCATGTGTATATTATTATGACCATATATTCAGATTAATGCTATGACTTTTTTTTTAACAAGTTGATTTTGCAAAACCTGTGAATAGGCCAATGGGATGTCTAAATCAAATTGTTGAAAGAATCTATCAAAATGTATACTTTCAATCTGCCAAGTAAATTAATATAAATGTAGACTTACCGCTTTGGACGTTTTGCAGCCATAGAGAAAGACATTCTTCTTTCAGCTTTTGGTAATGCTATGTATGCGAAGAACAAAAGAAAGCTAACAAGACAGCAAGAATGGACTTGATCAAATTCAATTCACTTTAGATTGTCTTTTAATATTATTTGCTGAGAACAGGCTGCAAAAGACAGGAAGCTCATAAAAATTTGTACTGTGGCAAATAATGGAAAATAATTTATTCCTATGGAAGATTAAATATTTGTTTATGATAACAATAATAACTTATCAGCAGGTATTTCAATATAGGTTAGCATGCGCTGGATGCAGCCTGCACTCTTGTGTCCTTCTAACTATTTAATTTAATATTTATTATGCTTATATAATTCTAAAATATGGTTTATTTATACGTTAGTTGAATTAATGTATTTAAAATTTGAAAATATGAAATAAATTCAAATATACAATTTATTCTTGGAGTTTATATTCTTTTACAAAACTACAATTTCGAAGCAACTTGTTTATCATAAACCATGGAACTCCTATTCTGTAAATTATATTACATTCAGAAACTGTTCTTTTGCAATGTTTTGTTTAAAGCTCAAGAAGTCAAGGTTTCCTTTAAGCTGGTATTGACTCCTGGTATTTCTATGGATATGTCCATGTTTGGCAATGATGATTTGCCATTTCCTTTTTCCAAGTTGGTTTTTGGTCATTTCTGAGATTAGCCCTAAAGCCTTACATCATCTTGGTAGTTTTTCATGCAAATAATTGACTGGTTCTGACTCTTTCTAGCTTTTTCAAGATTTATTTATTTATTTTATTTATTTATTTAATTTTGTCATAACAATATACACAAGCATCACACAAAAAGATTATATAATATATAAACCTATATATGAGGAGAAGCAAGGAAGTATAAGCATATATATATATGCTCATATATATATAGGAAAAGAAACAATAAGAGAGGAACGGTAGGCACGTTTATGCTCTTATGCACGCCCCTTAAAGTCCTCTTAGGAATGGGGTGAGGTCAACAGTGGATAGATTTTGGTTAAAGCTTTTGGGGTTATGAGAAGAGACCACAGAGTCAGGTAATGCATTCCAAGCACAGATAATTCTGTTACAGAAGTCATATTTTCTGCAATCCAAATTGGAGCGGTTGACATTAAGTTTAAATCTATTGGTAGCTCTTGTATTATTGCAGTTGAAACTGAAGTAGTCTTTAACAGGAAGGACATTACAATAGATGATTCTATGAGCTAAACCCAGGTCCTGTCGAAGGTAACGGAGTTCCAAGTTTTCTAAACCCAGGATTTCAAGTCTGGTGGGATAAGGTATTTTGTTGGTTACGGAGGAGTGGAGAACTCTTCTCATAAAATACCTCTGGACACGCTCAACTGTATTGATGTCAGAAATGTGGTATGGGTTCCAGACAGGTGAGCTGTAATCAAGAATTGGCCTAGCAAATGTTTTGTATGCTCTGGTCAGTAGTGTAGTGTTTTTGGAAAAGAAGCTATGTAAGAGTAGGTTAACAACTCTTAGAGCCTTTTTTGCTATATAGTTGCAGTGGGCTTTGGCACTTAGATCATTAGATATGAAAACTCCAAGGTCTTTGACAGGGTGGGGGTCATCTGTAAGGTAATGTCCATCAAGCAGGTACTTAGTGATTGGGTTCTTTTTTCCAATATGTAAGACTGAGCATTTGCTGGTTGAGATTTGTAGTTGCCAAATTTTAGACCAAGCGGTTAGATGATCAAGGTCTTTTTGAATGGTAGATGTATTGTCGGTGGTGTTAAACAGTTTGACATCGTCAGCAAAGAGAACACAGTTACTTGAGATATGGTCACAAAGATCATTTATATACAGAGAGTTGGTCCAAGAACGCTACCTTGAGGAACGCCACTCTTGACAGGAACTGACAAGATCAGCCGATGTTGACAAGGTGCTGCCACCTGCTGTGGTATTGAAGCAAAACACCCTAAATTATAAATGTATTTTATTTAATTTTGTCATAACAATATACACAAGCATCACACAAAAAGATTATATAATATATAAACCTATATATGAGGAGAAGCAAGGAAGTATAAGCATATATATAGGAAAACAAACAATAAGACAGGAACGGTAGGTACGTTTGTGCTCTTATGAACGCCCCTTAAAGTCCTCTTAGGAATGGGGTGAGGTCAACAGTGGATAGATTTTGGTTAAAGCTTTTGGGGTTATGAGAAGAGACCACAGAGTCAGGTAATGCATTCCAAGCACAGATAATTCTGTTACAGAAGTCATATTTTCTGCAATCCAAATTGGAGCGGTTGACATTAAGTTTAAATCTATTGGTAGCTCTTGTATTATTGCAGTTGAAACTGAAGTAGTCTTTAACAGGAAGGACATTACAATAGATGATTCTATGAGCTAAACCCAGGTCCTGTCGAAGATAACGGAGTTCCAAGTTTTCTAAACCCAGGATTTCAAGTCTGGTGGGATAAGGTATTTTGTTGGTTACGGAGGAGTGGAGAACTCTTCTCGTAAAATACCTCTGGACACGCTCAACTGTATTGATGTCAGAAATATGGTATGGGTTCCAGACAGGTGAGCTGTAATCAAGAATTGGCCTAGCAAATGTTTTGTATGCTCTGGTCAGTAGTGGTGTGTTTTTGGAAAAGAAGCTATGTAAGAGTAGGTTAACAACTCTTAGAGCCTTTTTTGCTATATAGTTGCAGTGGGCTTTGGCACTTAGATCATTAGATATGAAAACTCCAAGGTCTTTGACAGGGTGGGGGTCATCTGTAAGGTAATGTCCATCAAGCATGTACTTAGAGATTGGGTTCTTTTTTCCAATATGTAAGACTGAGCATTTGCTGGTTGAGATTTGTAGTTGCCAAATTTTAGACCAAGCGGTTAGATGATCAAGGTCTTTTTGAATGGTAGATGTATTGTCGGTGGTGTTAAACAGTTTGACATCGTCAGCAAAGAGAACACAGTTACTTGAGATATGATCACAAAGATCATTTATATACAGAGAGTTGGTCCAAGAACGCTACCTTGAGGAACGCCACTCTTGACAGGAACTGACAAGATCAGCCGATGTTGACAAGGTGCTGCCACCTGCTGTGGTATTGAAGCAAAACACCCTAAATTATAAATGTATTTTATTTAATTTGTCATATTTAAGAACTGCCCATCTCACTCATAGAGGGACTTTGAGCAGTGTACAATAAAATATTAAAAGCATAACACAGTATTTTTAAATGCAACATTAAATGAGACAAGGGTTAAGGTTGGATGTTAAGAATTATTTAAAAGGCAAGGGGTGGGGGACACTTTCAGGACACCAACCAACCTCACAGCGGCAGATTCATCTGTACACCACAAGCAAAGGTACACAGCCATGTGTTTACATCTTTATGGAAGGCAAGGAGAGTGGGCATCTCTGGGAGGGCAGGGTGTGTTCTACATGGCTGGGGCAATAGCAGAGAAGGTTTTCTTCCTGGACTCTACCAATCGGAATGCTTTGGTTGATGGAGTCCTAAACATACATTCCTTGGCCAACCAGGTGGGACAGGCTGATGTAATGGGATAAAGATGGTTCGGTAGTAACCTGCCTCCATGTCATGTTGGGTTTTAAAGGTCATAACCAACAGCTTAAATTGGACTCAGAAGCAAAATGGCAAACTATGCAGTTTACGTTGCAAAGATGTTATGTGTGCCATTATTGGGGCATAAAAAATCACCCAAACGACTGCATTTTGTACTAGATGAAGCTTTTGGATACTTTTCAAGAGTAGTCCCATATGGAGTGTATTACAAATAGGAGTTGACAAGGGCATGAGTGATTAAATAGATAGCCTCCCTATCCAGGAATGGGCATAACTGGTGCACAAAAGAAAGCTGAGCAAAATTCCTCGTGGCCATGGTTGCCATCTGCTCTTCAAGTAGGAGTTGTGAGCCCAGGAGGACTTCCAGATTATGTATTGGGTCCATCTGGAGTAGTGGAACCCATCCAAGACCAAAGATGATAAATTCCCAGATGCAGAGGTGGGAGGGGGTGCTGCCCACAGACCCTGCATCTTACCAGAGTTCATTTGAAGTCTGTTGTCCCCCATCCAGGCTTCTACAGCCCCCAGGCATTGTGAAAGAACACCTACAGCATCACTCATTTCACCTGTGATGGATATACATACTGGTTATATCTCATCTTATGGTAATGAATGATCTCACCCAGTGGTTTCATGTAGATGTTAAACAGGTGTGGAGAAAGCATGGATCCCTGCAGCAACCTGCAAAGCAGGAACCAAGAGTTGAGCTTCTTAATCCTTATAAACCTCAACTGGGGTTGACTGAGGAAGGAGGCAAACTGGCACAGAATTGTCCTATCCACTCCCAACTCCATAAGTCAATCCAGAAGGATACCATGGTCAATGGAATTGAAAGCTGTTGAGAGATTTAAGAAGAGCAAAGATGGATGCACCACTTCCATCCTGCTCCTCCCAGAGATCATCCATGAGTGTGGCCAATGATGTTTCTGTTCCATATCAGGGTGTGAGACCTGATGAATTCCGTTTCCTCCAGGATCTTCTGGAGTTGCAAAGCCACATCCTCTCAACCACCTTTCCTGAAAAGGGAAATGGAGACTAGATAAAAATTGTCCAGAATGATGGAGTTCTGCAATGGTTTCTTGAGTATGGATGGGTACTAATTTCTGCAAATTGCTTAAAGTGCAATTTAAAAATGCCTGATTCCTATAATATAAGTTAAATGTATAGTACTGAAATGATCTCAAATTTAGCTATGCAATCAGAAATATGAAGTTTTAAAACCCTTCAATTATTTTATATTGCTTAGAAACACTCCTCACCCAATATCAAGAATTGAAAGAATAACAGCAATTCTCTTCCACTCCCCTAGTTATAAATCAGAACCTGAATGGATAATGTGAGTAACCTTCTATTGCACTCTTTCTCTACTAGGGCTACCAGATCTTAGCTGCAAAATTTCTGATGACCAATAGGCAATTAAAAGAGAACAGAAAACACTAACCTTTTGCTGACATCTAGTGGTTGTCTGGATTTTGCAGATGAGACCTGGATCCTCTCCTGTAATTCAGACCTGTCACATTGAGAACAATTTTTTAAATTTTATTTATGTGTCAAACACGTATAAGATAACAAATATAAATATAAACATGATTATGAATATAAGATAAGGATACGAATAAATGGGGACAGTAGGACAGAAAGTGAACCTTCAGCACACTAGTGCAGTTATTAAGTGTTGGATGATTACCAGGGAGATCTACTCTCAGCTAATCCTACACAAGCAGAAATCCTACTGCTTGTGGCCGCAACAGGGCAGCGGCTGTGCAGAGCTGCTGCTGCCATGAAGTCAGGTAAGGCAGGTAGTGGGGAGTAGAGCTTCCCCATATGCCCCACACCTATGCATCTCAGGACCCCCACAGCCTCAGGACCCCCACAGCCAGGCAACCCATCCTTGCCCTTCACTCAGGTGACGAGAGAACAGACAGAGACGAGGAAGGGCCCTGATGCTTGGCTGGCCAGGGGGCTCCCTTCATGCCCCTCTCTTTCCTGGCAGCCCACTGTTCCAATGCTGTCCTGCCATGGCAAGCTGTGATGGAGGCCACTGGGGACACTCATCAATACCCTGGATGGGTGCTGCTGCTGCTACAGTTCCCACCCAGGAAGGACCCCTTCAGGGTGGTGGAGCAGCAACCAGGGGAGTAGTGCCTGGGGAGCCTTGTGTGGGCTGTGCACCTGACTGGTCCCCAGGACGACCTGGACTGGCTGCCAATGATTTGGTTCGGGAGGCCTGTCTGGTCAACGTGGACCAAATCTGCGAGCTCAAGGACCACTACCTCTTGGCCTGCTGGCCCGCAAGCACATCTGACCTGGCTCCTAGACTGGTTCAAGGGCTGCTGAGGCCCTTTTCACACAGCATGTCAGTGTGGGATGGCATGTGGTCCAACATCTCCTCAAGAGCTCAAAGCATGCCCTGCATTTTAACAATCCCAAGTTCCCATAGCAGTGGCACCTGGTAAACAGGTGGTAGAGTGTGGGTGGCCTGGCTATAGGGATCCTGAGATGCACAGGTAAGGGGTAGTTCCACTCTCCACCTGCCTCCCCTCACCTAGCGGTGTCTGCCCCATTGCGGCTGCAAGCAACCAGATGGTAGGACATGAGTGGCTACCTGAGGCGCCTCGCTGGCCACCACCTCTGGGCGAGATGAGGAAGGGACTACTCCAGCCACTGCCTCATGCAGTCTGCATCAGGGGGTCTGCCACCCCAACAGTATGCTTGGCCACATAGCCAGTAGAGCCCTGATGCTGATGGCATGGGGTGGTAGCGGCTGGAGCATCCCCTTCCCCATCTCACCCAGTGGCGATGGCCAGTGGGGTGCCTCCTGCTGCCACTCCCATTCCACCACCTGTTGCTATGGCAGTGGCCAGATTCCTCCTGCTTCCACCATGGCCGCTGCTGTACAGCTGCATTGCTTCCTCATGCTGCCAGCATCTGAGCTCTGCAGGTCCTGCCGCCCCAACAATATCCTTGGCCACCTGTCTGGATGGGACCCGTGCAATGATGGGTGGCCTTGCAGTGCCTGAGGAGGGCTACAGTTGCAGGAAGGATGGAAAGGTCCCCACAGGAGCAGCACTCTCCTTCCTAGTGGGGAAGGCCAAGCAAGGCCTGTGTACCCTGCTCTGTTTCCATCCCAGAAGCAGGATTGAAACTTTGGCTTCTCTCTAGAAGCAACCTGGCAGGCAGGTGAAGCAACCTGGCAGGCAGAAGGGTGTGGCTTTTTACCCAGCTTTTTCTGCCTTTCCATTTCTTTTTCCTGAACGGACCTTTTCCCAAATCCTGACTGCTTTTGTCTTTTGCTTTGCCTTACTTTTTCAGGAGGCAACAAGCGCGTACCGGCCATGGGTGGTTCCAACCCCATCCTGCCTGGCCCCCTCGCCTCACCTCACGTTGTCCAAAGGTGCCTGCTTGGGTATGTACAAATATTTATAATTCATATTATTTATTTTAAGTATTAATGTCAATAATATTATTTCTTAATATTATTGTTTTATAATTCAATATATCCATTGTGTGTTGCAACAGACCTCTGGCTGACAATCCTGACTGGAGCTTAATTTTGAGGTAGGGCTTATATTAGACATACGCTAAAATTATTTTGTTGTTGTTGTTAGTTGCGAAGTCATGTCCGACCCATCGCGACCCCATGGACAACATTCCTCCAGGCCTTCCTATCCTCTACCATTCCCCTGAGACCATTTAAGCTTATGCCTACTGCTTCAGTGACTCCATCCAGCCACCACATTCTCGGTCATCCCATTCTTCTTTACCCTCAATCTTTCCCAGCATTAGGCTCTTTTCCAGTAAGTCCTTCCTTCTCATTAGGTGGCCAAAGTATTTCAGTTTCATCTTCAGAATCTGGCCTTCTAAAAGAGCAGTCGGGGTTGATCTCCTCTAGGACTGACTTGTTTGTTCACCTTGCAGTCCAAGGGACTCAAAGGCGTCTTCTCCATCACCAGAGTTCAAAGGCATCAATTCTTTGGGGCTCAGCCTTTCTTATGGTCCAACCTTCACAGCCATACATTGCAACTGGGAAACCCATAGTCTTGACTATACATGCTTTTGTTGGCAGGGTGATGTCTCTGCTTTTTAGTACGCTGTCTAGATTTGAAAAGAGCTTTCCTTACCATGAGCAAGTGTCTTTTAATTTCCTGGCTGCAGTCCTCATCTGCGGTAATCTTGGAGCCCAAGAAAATAAAATCTGTCACTACCTCCATTTCTTCCTCATCTATTTGCCAGGAATTGAGAGGGCTGGATGCCATGATCTTAGTTTTCTTAATGTTGAGTTTCAAGCCAACTTTTGCACTCTCCTTCTTCATCTGCATCAAGAGGCTCTTTAGTTCCTCTTTGCTTTCTCATTAGATGCCACTCATTAGAGTGGCATCATCTGTGTATCTGAAGTTTATTTATTTTATTATTTATTTATTTTTCAAATTTATATACCGCCCTATCTCCCTAAGGACTCAGGGCGGTTCACAGGCAGTTAAAATACATATAAATACAGATTAAAAACAACAATTAAAAAACTTATTCTATTGCCAAATTTAAAAAACAATATAAATAATAAAAAACCCCTTAAAACCAATAACTTTAAAATCTAATCCAGTCCCGCGCAGATGAATAAGTGCGTTTTAAGCTCGCGACGAAAGGTTCGGAGGTCCGGAAGTTGACGAAGTCCTGGAGGGAGTTCGTTCCAGAGGGTGGGAGCCCCACAGAAGGCCCTTCCATGGGTGTCGCCAGACGGCACTGCCTAGCTGACGGCACCCTGAGGAGTCCCTCTGTGAGAGCGCACGGTCGGTGAGAGGTATTTGGTAGCAGTAGGCGGCCCCGTAAATACCCCGCCCCTATGCCATGGAGCGCTTTAAAGATTGTCACCAACACCTTGAAGCGCATCCGGAAGGCCACAGGTAGCCAGTGCAGTCTGCGCAGGATAGGTGTAACACGGGAGCCACGAGGGGCTCCCTCTATCACCCGCGCAGCCGCATTCTGGACTAACTGAAGCCTCCGGATGCCCCTCAAGGGGAGCCCCATGTAGAGAGCATTGCAGTAATCCAGGCGAGACGTCACGAGGGTGTGAGTGACCGTGCATAAGGCATCCCGGTCAGAAAGGGGCGCAACTGGCGCACCAGGCGAACCTGGTGGAAAGCTCTCCTGGAGACGGCCGTCAAATGGTCTTCAAAAGACAGCCGTTCATCCAGGAGAACGCCCAGATTGTGCACCCTCTCCATCGGGGCCAGTGACTCGCCCCCAACAGTCAGCCGAGGACTCAGCTGACTGTACCGGGATGCCGGCATCCACAACCACTCTGTCTTGGAAGGATTGAGCTTGAGCCTGTTTCTCCCCATCCAGACCCGTACGGCTTCCAAACACCGGGACAGCACTTCGATAGCTTCATTGGGGTGGCCCGGTGTGGAAAAGTACAGCTGGGTGTCATCAGCGTACAGCTGGTACCTCACACCGAAGCCACTGATGATCTCACCCAGCGGCTTCATATAGATGTTGAACAGAAGGGGCGAGAGAATCGACCCCTGCGGCACCCCACAAGTGAGGCGCCTCGGGGCCGACCTCTGCCCCCCTGTCAACACCGTCTGCGACCGGTCGGAAAGATAGGAGGAGAACCACCGATAAACAGTGCCTCCCACTCCCAATCCCTCCAACCGGCGCAGCAGGATACCATGGTCGATGGTATCGAAAGCCGCTGAGAGGTCTAATAGGACCAGGACAGAGGAACAACCCCTATCCCTGGCCCTCCAGAGATCATCCACCAACGCGACCAAAGCCGTCTCCGTGCTGTAGCCGGGCCGGAAACCGGACTGGAACGGGTCTAGATAGACAGTTTCATCCAGGTGCAGGGGAAACTGATATGCCACCATACTCTCTACAACCTTCGCCGCGAAGCGAAGGTTGGAGACCGGACGATAATTACCTAAGACAGCCGGGTCCAGGGAGGGCCTCTTGAGGAGGGGCCTCACCACCGCCTCTTTCAAGGCGGCCGGAAAGACTCCCTCCAACAAGGAGGCACTCGTAATCGCCTGGAGCCAGCCTCGTGTCACCTCCTGAGTGGCCAGCACCAGCCAGGTTGTTGATATTTCTCCCAGCAATCTTAATTCCAACTTTTGATTCATCTAGCCCCACATTTCTCATGATGTGCTCTGCATATAAGTTAAATAGGCAGGGTGACAGTATACAGATTTGCTGGATTCCTTTTCCAATTTTGAACCAATCAGTGGTTCCGTGTCCAGTTCTAACTGTTGCTTCTTGACCCGCATACGCTAAAATTATGCTAGGGCTTATTTTCTGATTGGATCTTTTTTTGAGGAAACATGGTATATACATACATGTATATATACATATACGTATATGTATACATAAAAATACACATACATATACATACACACACACACACATATATATATATATATATATATATATATGTGTGTGTATATATATATATATATATATATATATATATATATATATATATATATTTATTCCTGAGGTTTTCGCGGGTGTTTGTATGTAGGTCTTTGGTTATTTGGGTTTTCTCCCGCGTAAAATTGGAAGTGACTTGGCGACGTTTCGACAAGACCTATATATATAGGTCTTTGGTTATTCAGGTTTTCTCCTGCGTAAAATTAGAAGTGTCTTGGCGACGTTTCGACGAAGTCTTATTCATCATCTTCAGGCTTCAGCTTTGTGCTTCTGGGAGCAATGTTGCTTCTGGGAGCAATGTTTCTTCCTTTTAACTGCTAGTGGGGGTTTGAACTGATTGGGTGGGAGCTTGGCTGTGCTCTGATTGGATAGGGGTTTTTTGTGCTCTGATTGGTTGGGGGTGTGTCCTGTTTGGGTGGGGGCTTGGTTGTGCTCAGATTAGTCTGAGTTGCAGGGGGATTTGAGCTGGTGAGCTGCATTGCTGTTGTTTGGCTTCATGGTCATGGTCGTGCTACATCTTCATGGTGGGTGTCAGTCTGCTGCATGTATGGATTGGAGGGGTTTGAAATGGCTAATGTTGCAGCTGCGGTCTGGCTTCTGATCCTTGGTCGTGCTTCCTGATCAGTGTGGGTTTGGATCTGCTTTCTGGGTGGATGTGTGGTGGTGACATCCTGTGTGGCCCTCGTGAGTGTGGGTCTGGTGTCATTCCTAGTGTTAGGGACACGTTTGTCAATAAGGGCGTGTTTCCAAATGGCTGGTAGGCGGGAGGTATCATCTCGTTTGTTCATGCTGTGTGGGCATTTTTCTATCTCGATGGCTTCTCTGATTATTCTGTTGTTAAAGTGTTCAGTTTTGACGATAGTTCTGGTCTTTTTAAAGTCAATATCGTGTCCTGTGACTTTAAGGTGTTGGACCAGGGAAGAAGTTGGTTCCTCTTTTTTGACTGAGTTCTTGTGTTCTTCAATGCGTGCACTTATTCTTCTGTTGGTTTGTCCAATGTATGTGGTGGGGCAGGCGGTGCATGGGATTTCATATACTCCTTGATTTTCTAACTCAATTTTGTCTTTGGGGTTTCTTAGGATGGTGGATATTTTTCGGTTTGTGCAGAATGCTGTCTTGATGTTGTGTTTGTGGAGGATCTTGCTGATTCTGTCTGTGGTGCCTTTTATATATGGGAGGAGGGCTGTGCCGTTTTCTTGTTCTATGTCTTGGATTTTAGTGGGGGGGGTTCTTTTTGGATTAGTTTGGTAATCTTATTTCTCTGGAATCCATTGGCTGTTAGTACGTTAGTGAGAGTGTGTAGTTCGGTTTTTAGGTGTTGTTCGTCAGCTAAGCGTTTTGTTCTGGAGATGAGTGTCTTGGCTATGGAGTTGATCTGTGCTGGGTGGTGGTGTGAGAGTGCATGCAGATAGCAGTTTGTATGTGTTTTCTTCTGGTAGATGGTGTGTCCTAGGGAGCCATTGGGTTTCCTGTAGACTAAGACATCCAGGAAGGGAAGTTGGCTGTTAGCTTCTGTTTCCATGGTGAACTGTATTTTGGGGTATAGGCTATTGAGGTATGTGAGGAAGTTGTCAAGTTTTTCTTTCCCATGTGGCCAGATTATGAAGGTGTCGTCTATGTGTGTGTGTGTATGTGTGTATGTATGTATGTATGTATGTATGTATATATATATATATATATATATATATATATATATATATATATATATATATATATGTTTTCTGAGGTTTTCACGGGTGTTTGTATATAGGTCTTTGGTTGTTCGGGTTTTCTCCATGTAAAATTGGAAGTGTCTTGGCGGCGTTTCGAAGTCTCATTCGTCATCTTCAGGCTTCAGCTTTGTGCTTCTGGGAGCAATGTGTGATCGCAGCTGTTTCTTCCTTTTAACTGCTAGTGGGGGTTTGAACTGCTAGTGGGGGTTTGAATATATATATCTGTCTGTCTGTCTGTCTTTGGTTATTCGGGTTTTCTCCCGTGTAAAATTGGAAGTGTCTTGGCGACGTTTCGACGAAGTCTCATTCGTCATCTTCAGGCTTCAGCTTTGTGCTTCTGGGAGCAATGTGTGATCGCAGCTGTTTCTTCCTTTTAACTGCTAGTGGGGGTTTGAACTGCTAGTGGGGGTTTGAATATATATATCTGTCTGTCTGTCTGTCTTTGGTTATTCAGGTTTTCTCCCGTGTAAAATTGGAAGTGTCTTGGCGACGTTTCGACAAAGTCTCATTTGTCATCTTCAGACTGGTGTTATCAGCTTCTTGCTTCTAGGAGCAATGAAGCACAAAGCTGATAACACCAGCCTGAAGATGACGAATAAGACTTCGTTGAAACGTCGCCAAGACACTTCCAATTTTACGCGAGAAACCCAATAACCAAAGACCTACATACAAACACCATGAAAACCTCAGAAAACATATATATATATATATATATATATATATATATATATATATATATATATATATATATATATATATATATATATATATATATGAAGGGAAGTTGGTTGTTAACTTCTGTTTCCAACTCCCTCACTCATCTCACACACTTCAATAGCCTACACCCCAAAATACAAAATACAGTTCACCATGGAAACAGAAGTTAACAACCAACTTCCCTTCCTAGATGTCTTAGTCTACAGGAAACCCAATGGCTCCCTAGGACACACCATCTACCAGAAGAAAACACACACAAACCGCTATCTGCACGCACTCTCACACTATCACCCAGCACAGATCAATTCCGTAGCCAAGACACTCATCTCCAGAACAAAACGCTTAGCTGACGAACAACACCTAAAAACCAAATTACACACTCTCACTAACGTACTAACATCCAATGGATTCCAGAGAAATAAGATTACCAAACTAATCCAAAAAGAACCCCCCACTAAAATCCAAGACATAGAACAAGAAAACGGCACAGCCCTCCTCCCATATATAAAAGGCACCACAGACAGAATCAGCAAGATCCTCCACAAACACAACATCAAGACAGCATTCTGCACAAACCGAAAAATATCCACCATCCTAAGAAACCCCAAAGACAAAATTGAGTTAGAAAATCAAGGAGTATATGAAATCCCATGCACCGCCTGCCCCACCACATACATTGGACAAACCAACAGAAGAATAAGTGCACGCATTGAAGTAAAAAATAACAAAAAAAGCTTGTTAAACATGTTAAAAACAAGAAAAAAGTCAAGGAAACAATTGGCCCATTGCTGGGAGAAAGTGGCAAGAAGATGACAAGCAACAGGGAGAAAGCAGATCTACTTAACTCATATTTTGCATCTGTCTTTACACAAAAGGAAAAAACAATCCAACCTATCAAAAACAGCACTACAAAAAACAGATTAGAAACACAAGTTAAAATAGGGAAGAAAATGGTAAGTGAACACCTGTCTACCCTAGACGAGTTCAAATCACCAGGACCGGATGGATTACACCCCAAGGTTCTGAAGGAACTGGCAGATGTGATCTCAGAACCACTGAACTATATCTTTCAAAGATCCTGGAGCACAGGGGAGCTTCCAGAGGACTGGAAAAGAGCTGATGTAGTTCCCATCTTCAAAAAAGGAAAAAAAACAGATCCAGGAAACTACAGACCTATCAGTCTGACCTCAATACCGGGGAAGATTCTGGAAAAGATAATCAAGCAACGAATCACCAAACACCTAGAAGCAAACAAAGTAATAACCAAAAGCCAACATGAGTTTGTCAAAAACAGATCATGCCAGACTAATCTTATCGCATTCTTTGACAAAATGACAAAATTAGTAGACCAGAGGAATGCTGTCGATATAATTTACTTGGACTTCAGTAAAGCATTTGATAAAGTAGACCATAACCTACTACTAGATAAAGTAGAAAAATGTGGGTTAGAAAGCACCACCACCAGATGGATTCGTAACTGGCTGACCAACCGCACTCAACGTGTAGTCCTCAATGGAACTACATCCACATGGAGGGAAGTATGCAGTGGAGTACCCCAAGGCTCTGTTTTAGGTCCAGTACTCTTCAACATCTTCATCAATGACTTGGACGAGGGGATAGATGGGGAACTCATCAAATTTGCAGATGACACCAAGCTGGCAGGAATAGCCAACACTCCAGAAGGTAGGCTCAAGTTACAGAAAGATCTTGACAGACTTGAACATTGGGCGCTATCTAACAAAATGAAATTCAACAGTGAAAAAAGTAAGGTTCTACATTTAGGCCAAAAAAACAAAATGCACCAGTACCGTATATGTGGTACCTTGCTCAATAGTAGTACCTGTGAGAGGGATCTTGGAGTCCTAGTGGATAACCATTTAGATATGAGCCAGCAGTGTGCAGCAGCTGTTAAAAAAGCCAACACAGTTCTGGGCTGCATAAACAGAGGGATAGAATCAAGATCACGTGAAGTGTTAGTACCACTTTATAATGCATTGGTAAGGCCACATTTGGAATATTGCATCCAGTTTTGGTCGCCACGATGTAAAAAAGATGTTGAGACTCTAGAAAGAGTGCAGAGAAGAGCAACAAAGATGATTAGGGGACTGGAGGCTAAAACATATGAAGAACGGTTGCAGGAACTGGGTATGTCTAGTTTAACAAAAAGAAGGACTAGGGGAGACATGATAGCTGTGTTCCAATATCTCAGGGGCTGCCACAAAGAAGAGGGAGTCAGGCTGTTCTCCAAAGCACCTGAGGGTAGAACAAGAAGCAATGGGTGGAAACTGATCAAAGAAAGAAGCAACTTAGAACTAAGGAGAAATTTCCTGACAGTTAGAACAATTAATAAGTGGAACGACTTGCCTTCAGAAGTTGTGAATGCTCCAACACTGGAAATTTTAAAGAAAATGTTGGATAACCATCTGACTGAGATGGTGTAGGGTTTCCTGCCTGGGCAGGGGGTTGGACTAGAAGGCCTCCAAGGTCCCTTCCAACTCTGTTGTTATATTATGTTAAGTTAAGAACACAAGAACTCAGTCAAAAAAGAGGAACCAACTTCTTCCCTGGTCCAACACCTTAAAGTCCAGGACACGATATTGACTTTAAAAAGACCAGAACTATCGCCAAAACTGAACACTTTAACAACAGAATAATCAGAGAAGCCATCAAGATAGAAAAATGCCCACACAGCATGAACAAACGAGATGATACCTCCCGCCTACCAGCCATTTGGAAACTCGCCCTTATTGACAAACGTGTCCCTAACACTAGGAATGACACCAGACCCACACTCACGAGGGCCACACAGGATGTCACCACCACACATCCACCCAGAAAGCAGACCCAAACCCACACTGATCAGGAAGCACGACCAAGGACCAGAAGCCAGAGCACAGCTGCAACATTAGCCATTTCAAACCCCTCCAATCCATACATGCAGCAGACTGACACCCACCATGAAGATGTAGCACGACCACGACCACGAAGCCAAACAACAGCAATGCAGCTCACCAGCTCAAATCCCCCTGCAAGTCAGACTAATCCGAGCACAACCAAGCCCCCACCCAAACAGGACACACCCCCAGCCAATCAGAGCACAAAAAACCACCATCAGAGCACAGCCAAGCTTCCACCCAATCAGTTCAAACCCCCACTAGCAGTTAAAAAGGAAGAAACAACTGCAATCACACATTGCTCCCAGAAGCACGAAGCTGAAGCCTGAAGATGACGTATGAGACTTCGTCGAAACGTCGCCAAGACACTTCCAATTTTACGCGGGAGAAAACCCAAATAACCAAAGACCTACATACAAACACCCGTGAAAACCTCAGAAAACAAACAAATATATATATATATATATATATATATATATATATATATATATATATATATATATATATATATATATATATATATATATATATATATATTTGACTTACTAGGAAGACACTATGAATCTCACTGAATTAAGCTACTGAAAGCTGATAGCCTCCTTGCCTCAAGCAGAAGAAGATATGAAATCAACTGCAACAAACACTGTGTTAATATTTTTAATCTCATAACAGGTTATTAAATTACTGCAAACCATATTCATAAAGATTATATTTTTCCACTCTCAATAATGCCATGGCAAAGTAGAAACAATGATGCCCTGCAATACCATTTGCCTGTAATCAAGAACCGGTGAGATCACAAAATAGAAGCAGTAGAAAATGAAGAAGCAGAAGTGCTTTGGGATTTTAGAATTCAAACAGACCTGCCACATAAAACCCAATCTTAAGTGTTGCTTATAAGAAGAAAGAAAAAGTCTGGATAGTGGACAATACAATACCTGGAAGGGGCAGGTTTATTTATGGACCCTGCCTATTGGCTCCAAGAAGTAATGCCCTGCTGAGACAAGGAATACCTTCCATAACACTTAGAAGAATATGCAATATTCACATTTGTTAAGAATTTTAAAAATCAAGGCAAATGGATAGGAAAGAGCATTAAGGTTTGATACTGTAATATCAAAGCAGTCCTTCACAGCCAGAAAAGCACTGTCATTTCTGGACATAGTTATTGGAGAAAAAGCATCTAGAACTACATGTAGTTTCCTAATGTAGGAAAAAGAACCTACATTAACATAATATGAAGCGGAAATAGGAAACATCTAGTCTGCAGAAGAACGACTGTTAAAAATTTGGGGTGAACACTCTACTTATCTTCAACACTTTAGTACTAATTTTGCACTAAACAAGTAATAGATTATGCATGATTCTATTCTGTCTCATAAATGATACTTTCTGGAAGTTCATTGCCATTACAGCTATTCAAGTGACAATTACAGCATGTTTTGCCCAATTTATACCATCTTTATTAATTGGACACTTCAAAATATAGGGACTAAAACCTAACTGGCTAAGCATTTATCTCTAATTTCCAATGTCCTGGGGATAGCTAATCTGAAAGAAACAATAGCAGTGAGGTAGTAAGATGAAAGGAAACCCCCCCATACTTGCTAGAATCAAGGAAATGCCGTTTCTGGGGAATCCCCTATGTTCCACCCAATTTATGCCTCATCAGTGGCACTAACGTTGCTAAACCACAAATAGGTGTCTTGATTATTTATAGACATTATTAAGAATAGGCGAAAAGGTAGCTATGTTTCAGATTTCACCTGTATCCATTCATGAATTTTAATAGACCAATTATGAGGTGTAGGGAAATACCCTATTTTATTTGACCCTTCTCTTAAATTATGAGAAATGCACACTTCAGGGCGAGGGTCTTCCTACAGACCAGTGATGAAATCCAAATTTTTTTACTACCGGTTCTATGGCCATGGCTTAGTGGGCATGGCAGGGGAAGGATGCTGCAAAATCTCCATTCCCACCCACTCTGGGGCCAGGCAGAGGTGATATTTGCCAGTTCTCCAAATTACTCAAAATTTCTGCTACCGGTTCTCCAGAACCTGTCAGAACCTGCTTGATTTCATCCCTGCTACAGAACTCAGTGTCTGATGCTGCTAAACTTCGCACTCCTCAGATTTATTTATTTATTTTTAAAAATGATAAAAATAAATAAATTGGAAACTGACATGATGCAAGAAGGCAATGATCAGACCACAAGATCTGATCTCAATCTAGGCTATTTACAAGAAATATTTTACAAGAAGAGTTCTCCATTCCTCTGAAAACAACAAAATACCTTATCCCACCAGACTTGAAATCCTAGGCTTAGAAAACTTGGAACTCCGTCGCCTACGACAAGACCTAAGTTTAACTCACAGAATCATCTATTGTAATGTCATTCCGGGTAAAGACTACTTCAGCTTCAATTGCAATAATACTAGAGCAACCAATAGATTTAAACTTAATGTCAACCGCTTTAATCTAGATTGCAGAAAATATGACTTCTATAACAGAATCATCAGTGCTTGGAATACTTTACCTGACTCTGTGGTCTCTCCCATAATCCTAAAATCTTCAACCAAAAACTGTCTACTATTGACCTCACCCCATTCCTAAAGGGACCATAAGGGGCGTGCATAAGCGCACAAAACGTGCCTACCGTTCCTGTCCTATTGTTTTTCTTTTCTTCTTCCTATATACATATATGCTTATACCTCCTTATATTTACCCATATATGTGTTTATATATTATATAATCTTTTTGTATACCTACATATATTGTTATGACAAAATAAAATAAATAAAAAATAAATAAAATAAATAAATATTTATGGAGAAGCGTAGAATACGTCTTATTTTACCCCTTTCATGATTGTCAGCCACAATCCCTCCCCTGCCTACTTTAGCTGTTTTAATGAAAATATGACTACCTTGGTCCCTGGGTTCACAAACAATTTGAATTTGGAAAAATAGAAAAAGAGTTAGGTCTTTTCTAAGAAACTACTTGGATGAAAAGCTGGGTTTCAGTCCTCTGAATTAACCCCCAGGGTTTCCTTCTTTAATATTGCATGCTCTATTCATCTTTTACAGGGAACAATTTGGAATCTCAATGTATATGGCTGAAGAATAGCCTTCTTCATCTAAAGATGATAAAAACTAATATTAATTCAGACTAATAAGAGGAAAGCACTAAAAATAATAAAAGAAGCAGCGTTTTCTTTGAATCAAGCTTTTTCTAGAGAAATTCACAGACATAAATGATAGCTAGGGAGTCCTGGAAGTTGGAATCCACACATCTTAAAATTGCTGAGATTGAGAAACATTTACCAAAATGTTGCTGCCTACTAAAAAAAGGCCAACGCAATGCCCATCTTCCTCATTTTGTTAAACTGTGGTTGCCAGCTCTACCTGAAAATCAATCCTGGCCACCAACGTAGGCCTGACACTGGTAATCAAGGGCATGACACATAGGCCTGACAACGTAGGCCTGACACATGTTTAATCTGGTTTTAAATTGAGAAATAGCCCCCTCACTTTACTGTCATGATTAGTTCACTCACTTTTAGAACAGGGGTCTCCAACTTTGGTCCCTTTAAGACTTGCTGGCTGAGGGACTCTGGGAGTTGAAGTCCACAAGTCTTAAAGGGACCAAGTTTGGAGACCCCTGTTTTAGAATATTCAAGGATTGCTCCCTGCTGCAGATGGTGGGAGCTATTCCACAGTCTACTCCAAGTTCTTGGGGAAACTTGGAGTTGTTCCCAAAAGTTTGGTGTACAGTTAGGGTAAAGCTTTAGTTGCTGCTTGGAATGAGAGAACTACTGGAACTTTGGATTGATTGTGCCTGTGTATTCAGCTGTACATATATGGCCCTTGTTGGCCAAGTGACCTGTACAGATTTGGTCTCAGTGTTTGGAAGCAGTAGGGATCTGGATGGAGATGAACAGGATTTGGGTTAACTCTAGCAAAATACAGTAGTTTTGTTGTTGGGCCCCCTGGATCTGCTAATTTTCTAGTTTTAGTAGTGAACGGGGCTACACTTCTTCAGACAGAACAGCTACATAATTTGGAGGTCCTCCTGCTGAAACAGCAGATAGCAGCATTTGTATTGTGTAAAAACTCCCTTCTATCCTAGATCAGGAAGAATTACTTGTAAATGAATTTCTCCTGACTCACTAAATAGATGCTGTAACATACCTGTATGTAAATATCTGTTCAAAGACCCATGAAAAGCCATGCTCAAAAAAAGGGCAGAGGCATAATGCACACACACTAAATATTAAGAGAACAATCATTGATTTATTTTCATCTGGCCAAGTTAGTATTCTCACTAATAAAGGAGAATATTTGTAGCTCAGGGTTGAAATGACGGATCCTTGGTGCTCTCTAAGCGTTGTTGTTTTCTTGCAGACATTTTATTAATCAAACTATGTAACATCATCAGTGCTAGCACTAGCACTGATGATGTTACCTAATTGGGTAATGAAACATCTGCAAGAAAACCACCAAGCTCAAAGAGCACCAAGGACCCACATCCCTTATCAGTACTATCACATGCACATAAGCAATCCCCTGAAGACATATACAAGTATATAAAAACGTATTGTCCTCCTTTCCTCCAGAAGAAACAGTAGAAAAAGAAAGGGAGGGGGTAAGTTCGGAAGAGAAAAGAAAAATTCTTACACAAAGAAGGTAAGAAAAGAGAAAAGAAAAATGAACAAACCTGAATGGAAATGAGAAGGAAAGAGGTGGGAGGGGGGGGGGAAGCAGAAATACTTTGTTTAGACATTACAAAGATTTAGATTCACCATGCAAATAGCTCTTCCTCAGCAACAGTTTACTGAAACTTTGAGCAGCAATGTCTACATGTTGCTCATTGTTTTCGTTACAACTGTTTATTTAGTTATAGTCAGTATTGCAATTATTCCCTTTTCAAATCACAAATAATTGTTTTCTTCCTACAGTAAGAGTTGTAGCATCTTCAATACTTAAAAAAAGGAAAAATTGATTCAACTCCACCAGAGGTGGATTTCAGCAGATTCTGACCAGTTCTGGAGAACCGGTAGCGGAAATTTTGAATAGTTTGGAGAAGTTTGGAGTAAAAATTCTGACTGGTCCCACCCCCATCTATTCTCTGCCTCCCAATTCCCAGCTGATCGGGAAGAAATGGGGATTTTTACCGTAACCTTCCCCTGAAGTTGGGTGGGAATGGAGATTTTACAGTATCCTTCCCCTGCCACGCCCACCAAGCTACACCCACCAAGCCATGCCACAGAACCGGTAGTAAAAAAATGTTGAAACCCCCCATTGGTTCAACTTGTTTCCCTGGCTGGACTTGCCGTCTTCATCACTAAATGCCATTTGGACTGGGCACCATAACCTACTGAATGGGCTGGTGAAATGGCCCAAAGCTTCCATGGATCTATTTGTTCCATTGTACATTCCAACTATGACAGTAAAATGTAAGTTGCAGTTCCAACAAACGTGGAAAGAAATTTCTTTATGCTGATGCACTTAGATTTTTGTTGTTGTTATTGTGGTTGTAGTTGTTGTTGTTGTATGTGTGTGCCTCTGAATCAGTGTTAACTCCTGGAGAAGTTTCTGCAGTTTTCTTGGCAAGATTTTTGAAGCAATTTGCCACTGTCTGCTGTCTAGGGCTTCCTAAGGTCCCAGAGTTGAATTCGTATGCTACATTGGCTTTTTGAATTTCCTTACAAGAAAATAAATCTGAAGTTACCATTATCTGGTTATTGTAGGCTCTTTTCTTAGCTTTGTCTGTTAAATTTAACAAGTAGCCAATTAGATGCTTAGAGAGGAAGAATTGATCTAAACAGCTGTGAAGAAAAAAAAGGAGGACAAAGCAGAACAGAGCAAAAGAAAAAGAATAAGCACATGACAGTGGGTAGGAATGTGATAAATCCAGCAATATAGAAGTGTGCATAATAGTCAAGATGTTGAACAGTGAATGGTGAGACCAGGAATCAAGTGCTTACTTTAAATATGGAGTTGATGTGCTTAAAGTGCTTACTTTAAATATGGGGTCAGTTATCTCTAATATCTCTAATCTAACCTATTTATTTGTTTGTTTGTTTATTTGATTTATTTATTTATTTCCTGCCTTTATTATTTTTATAGAAGGTTGGATATGCTTGCCATCTTGAGTTATTTATAAAAATAAATAACTCAAGATGGCAAGCATATCCAACCTTCTATTTTCCCCATAAAAACCCTGTGAGGTGGGTTGAGACAGTGCCTGGCTCAAGGTCACCCATGGCTTTTATGGCTAAAGCAGGATTAGAACTTACAGTTTCCAGCTTTCTATCCTGGTGCCGTAACCACTAGACCAAACCCACTCCTAGAAGTCATATTAGTTATAGGTTTTCTAGTATAGTACAGGCAGTCTTCAACCTACAACCATAATGGAACCTGTCCCTAATGGTTTGATGTCACAATGGCCATTAAGTGAGACAACCTCTGTAATGTATCTTTAAGAGTCTTGGAGGGAAACTTGGGCGGGAAATAGCATGTTGCTGATTGGTTGAAGCCTCAGCCAAAACTGTATATAAAGAGGGGTTTTGCCGCATGCTTTTGCTGGGTTCACTATAAACTAAAAGCTGTTGTCACTCACTGGTCTCCTGCCTCTTTATTGCCCGAATCTAACAACCTCATTTAAGGCCCCCTACCCCCTACTCTCCCTGGTGCAGTCACTAAACAGCGATGTGAGTCATTAAACAGATCACAGGGACCCTTAGGGTCTCTACGGCCAGTGGGCCTGCTTTCCCCCACCTACACACTAGATGCCTGCAGGCCTTTTCCCCTGGTACTTTCACTGCATAACAGTGTGCTCAATGCAGTGACGTTTTGACATTGTTATTCTTCTCACAGCTTGTGTTGGTTGTGCTATCTTGGGTTGTGCGGTCAGGCACTTTTTGATGAAGTTGCATAGATATCCATTTCTGTTTGTGTTCATCTAAATAGTTATCTACACATCTTCTCTTGTGGGAGTTGGGTTACTTTGGTAGTTGAATACTTGAGTGATGTGGGTGGTTTTTCAGTGGACTTGGGGTTCTAGTTTGCCAACACAGTCTCTGCCTAATAAGGATATCGAGAAAGAAAAATGTTGATAGCTTCGTGATTGTTCTTTTGTTGGTCCTTTTATATTATGAAAGGTGTCTCAACATCTTTTCTGTATCATGCCAACCAAAACTGGATGCAAGATTCCAAGTAGGATCTTACTAAGGCTTTATAAGATGGTACTAACACTTCATGTGATCTTGATTCTATCCCAGTATTAATGCAGCCTAAGACTGTGCTGTTTTTTTGATGGCTGCAGCACACTGCTGGCTCATATTTAAGTGATTGTCCACTAGGACTAGATCCTTCTCATAGTTACTACTATTAAGCCAGGTGCCACCCATTCTATACATGTACATTTGTTTTTTCTTGCCTAAATGTAGAGTCTTACTTTTCTTGTCACTGAATTTCATTTTGTTAGATAGGGCCCAGGGTTCATGTCTATCAAGATCTTTCTGTATGAACAAACAATTTCTGTATGAGAAAACTGCTGTTTTATGAGAAATAACTAATGGTATCTCATTTCATCATTATCTCACCATTTGTTGTTTTTTTATGAGAAAGTGGTCTTCCCTTTCTCATAATTTTAGGATCTGAGTCACTGTTTGAAACTACACGGTGAGAGATGCAGGACAAAACAAGCAAATGGGGAGAAAATGGTGGAATGTGTACCATTAGCTATAGCAATATTTGTCATAAAGTCATAGATGAGAAGGCTATCCAGGATTACAAGATAAGCATTATGTTATGTTCAAAATAAAAGGTTGCCAGTATGTTAGGGTCACCGATCTAGAAACCTCTAGAAAATATTTGCTTTATTGTTTTCTGAGAAGAGGGAATCTTAAATATGAATGCTTCTTTTTTAAAAAAAAATCTGGCCAATAATTTGGAGTGGGGATGGGGAGTTGAAAGACAATTTGACAATATGCATTTGTCCATAAAACATTTTGACTATATAAATGTTTTAAATAAATAAATAAAATAGCTTATTTGGCAAGAAGCAGTACAGTGTCCAGAGTTATATGCTAGGCTTAATTCACTGTTTGTGGAAATAGTAGGGTTTTTTTTTAAAAAAAATCCTACTTATATACGAAGCAGTCTTTCTTTCTGTTAAACTAAAAGGTTATGATTTTTAGATAAACTTTTGTTTGCTTTCTCAATTTATTAAAATATTATATTAAAATTTTATCACAGGAAAATAATGTACCCAGGGAATGTGTAAATAAACATGACATAATCAATTAAAAAAAAAACACAGGCTGCTTTACAATGGAACAATGGCCCGCCCTCCACCTACATGGCTCATAGGGTTTAAGAAGTACACTTCTTGTCCCTGTCTAAGTAAAGTGAGAAGGTGGGGAAAAACTTGAAGGGAAAAAGTATAGATAGTTTATTGGCAGGTTTCTGTTACAAGTTTGTCTGTATTCCTTCAGAATAGAAATTCCAAAGTGTCATCAGTGGAAGGAAAAAATTATTTCCTAGTCAGAATTTAAAAAGGGGTAAAAACTTGTGTCACCTAGCTTTTTTTTTCTTTCTTTCCAAAATTTATACTGTGCGTTTAGATCTACAGACCTAGATTGACACGTATCAACTAGTTAATTCTACTCAAACAATTGCACAATGTATGAAAGATTACATTTATGTGTTATTGTACAAATCTTAGTTTTTGTAGATGGAGTATATTTAAACAAACAAGCTAGTATAGATGCAATTTTGTCTGATATCAGCATGCTTCTACCTATTTTGCCAGTAAGTATATGAATTTATTATTTGATGCACTGATTTTTTTATATGCTAAATCTATTTTACTTCTTTTACAGCCCAATGGAGATAAATTATACACACCAAAGAATATAGGGGTAAGTGGAATGCATGTATGCTTGTTCTGTCTTTTATGAATCAAATAATGGAGCTTTGTATTAGTGCCTCTCAATCAAAATGTTAGAGACTCCAGGCCTTCAATAATTATTTTAAAATCCCAGTGATTTCCGTTGAAAAGTTAAATTTTACAGGCTTAAGCTTATCCCTACATATCCAGTATTTCCTACATAGTATTAGTTTTAATATATAAATATATTGAATAAAGTGGCTGTGTTCTGCTTTGCAAGTTAGCATAGGTATGTATAAACGAAATACCAGAAATGATATGACTTGAATTTCATGTACCCAAGTCTGCTTAAAAATCCCACTTTTGCTTTAATGCATGATGTCAGCTAACACATGAAAGATGTAGGCGGTACTGTCTAAAAGTAATTAATTTGGTATTAATAGGTATTGTATAGTTCTTCTAATATTGTTTCAATTCAAAGGAAAATTTCTACCTTTTCACAACATTTTCAAGTAGGCTGTCAAGAGAATAGTTTCATGCTGCTTGAATTACAAGGGAAGAGCAATATTGAAGAGAATAGGTGAGGCAGAGTGAGGTTTTCTTTGATCTTCTCAAAGTCCTGTTGACTGTTAGGCTAGGGAAGGAAGTTGTTGAGGAGAATTGGATTTGTGAACTCTCTTCCCTTGCACAATCTCAGTAGCATCAGGAATAGTATGGGAAGAGCATGGTAGAGGATACTGAAAAATAGCTCACTTGATTAGCCTTATTCTTCCAGTGAAAGGAGGGGGAGTGTCTTCCTGAGTCCATCCCTGTTTTGTGTCATATCTACTAACTCATAAATTTACAGTAAATTATAAACTGAATGACTTGGACAAGTAGAGTATAAAGGGACATGTCAAGCATTATATTTCATTCAAGAGATATCTTTAATCGCTAGACAGAAGATAAAACATAGAATAATAGAGTTGAAAAGGACCTTGGAAGTCTTCTAGCCCAATCCCCTCCTCAAACAGGAGACCCTATATCAGGAGTCTGCAAACTTGGCTCTTTTAAGACTTGTGGACTTCAACTCCCAGAGTTGAAGTCCACAAATCTTAAAAGAGCCAAGTTTGCAGAACCCTGCCCTATACCATTTCAGACAAATGGTTGTTCAGTCTCTTTTTGAAAGCTTCTGGTGATGGAATACCCACAATTTCTGAAGGCAAGCTATTCCATTGGTTGATTGCTCTCACCATTCTAAGTTGCTTCTTTCCTTGGTTAGTTTCCAACCATTGTTTCTTGTCTTGCCTTTTGATACTTTTTCAAAGTAAAGTATAATATATATATATATATAATGTAATATAAAGTATAATATATATATAATGTAATATAATGTAATGTAATATAATATGATACATAATGCTGAAATCAAAACTTTTTTATACTGCAAAATTTCGGCATGCAATTCTCTTGAATTTCAATATTCATATTCATATTTTTATTGATAATGTGCCATAAGTAGTTTTCAACTCTTAGCATTCAGAATTTCTCCATAACGATCTATCCCTAACCTGTTCTTTCAAATCACCCAATGGTGCCTTCATTGTCACCGTTGCTGACTCTATCCATCTTGCTGTTGATCATCCTCTTCTTTTCTCCCACTTTTTCCAGAATTAGTGCCTTTTCCAGAGATCTAGGTCTTCACATCATGTGTCTGAAGTAGGATAATTTGAGCCTGGTCATTTGTGGCTTGAGAGAAAATTATGGCTTGATTTTTTTTTTTTTTTTTGGATAATCCATTGGCTGCCAAAGATATCAATATTCTTCCTATCCTGCTCCTTTAAAGTCTAACTTTTGCTTTCCTTAAGTGTCACAGGGTATTTATCTTTTACTGTGGCCAAATAAGTTTGAAATGTGAACATGTACCTAATATCAAATGATGAATTATAAAATAATTGAGTATCTTAAATTGTACTTTTGAGATATGGTTTAAAGCAGGGGTCTCCAACTTTGGCAACTTTAAGACTTGTGGACTTCAACTCCCAGAGTTGAAGTCCACAAATCTTAAAAGAGCCAAGTTTGCAGAACCCTGCCCTATACCATTTCAGACAAATGGTTGTTCAGTCTCTTTTTGAAAGCTTCTGGTGATGGAATACCCACAATTTCTGAAGGCAAGCTATTCCATTGGTTGATTGCTCTCACCATTCTAAGTTGCTTCTTTCCTTGGTTAGTTTCCAACCATTGTTTCTTGTCTTGCCTTTTGATACTTTTTCAAAGTAAAGTATAATATATATATATATATAATGTAATATAAAGTATAATATATATATAATGTAATATAATGTAATGTAATATAATATGATACATAATGCTGAAATCAAAACTTTTTTATACTGCAAAATTTCGGCATGCAATTCTCTTGAATTTCAATATTCATATTCATATTTTTATTGATAATGTGCCATAAGTAGTTTTCAACTCTTAGCATTCAGAATTTCTCCATAACGATCTATCCCTAACCTGTTCTTTCAAATCACCCAATGGTGCCTTCATTGTCACCGTTGACTCTATCCATCTTGCTGTTGATCATCCTCTTCTTTTCTCCCACTTTTTCCAGAATTAGTGCCTTTTCCAGAGATCTAGGTCTTCACATCATGTGTCTGAAGTAGGATAATTTGAGCCTGGTCATTTGTGGCTTGAGAGAAAATTATGGCTTGATTTTTTTTTTTTTTTTGGATAATCCATTGGCTGCCAAAGATATCAATATTCTTCCTATCCTGCTCCTTTAAAGTCTAACTTTTGCTTTCCTTAAGTGTCACAGGGTATTTATCTTTTACTGTGGCCAAATAAGTTTGAAATGTGAACATGTACCTAATATCAAATGATGAATTATAAAATAATTGAGTATCTTAAATTGTACTTTTGAGATATGGTTTAAAGCAGGGGTCTCCAACTTTGGCAACTTTAAGACTTGTGGACTTCAACTCCCAGAGTTCCTCAGCCAGCAAAGCTGGCTGAGGAACTCTGGGAGTTGAAGCCCACAAGTCTTAAAGTTGCCAAGGTTGGAGACCCCTGCTTTAAAGGTCCCTTTTTACTATTTATATTTCTGTCCTCTGTATTTGACCCCATTCATTTTACTCAGCAAGAAGTTTATTCAGACTGCCATCAATTTTGTTTTTTCTTATCAAATACCAAATTGACAAAGGCAAGAGACCTTTCTGATCCCTCTATAATTTAAAAAATGCTTTGGTCACAAGGAATGAAAGCAATCAAAAGGAAGTAAAGTTGTGCAGGTCACAAGGCTGGTTATACATACAGACTGCTTTAGACATTCACTTAAATTTATGAGAGCTTGAGAGAGAAAAAAGGACCATGCGGTTTGGTTTGGGCTGGAGTACACGGTTTGTTAAGTTGACTTTTAGGTTTTACTTTTCCTAGTCTTTGAAAAGAAGTTAGAGTATCAGATATAGTAAACTAAAGACCTGAAGTTTGTGAGGGCTTGAAAAGGAAATGGACAGTGCAGTTTGGATTAGGCTGGATTCCATGGTTTGATAATAAAAATTGCAATGTTAATAAAATGATGTATCCAGTGGTGAAATTCACTTACCTTCCCTACCGGTTCGCCAATGTGCGTGCCAAAATGTGTCTGTGCATGCCAAAAGCCTTCTGCTCATGCTCAGAGGCTTAAAATGTCGCAAAAAGCGACATCATGACGTCCATGCAGGTGGACGGAGCCTCCTGCAGCCGCTGCTGCAGGTTTGACCAAGCTGGATAGAACCGGCTGGATTTCACCCCTGGATGTATCTGTACTTTCACACAAATAGCGCAGATACATTTTCTATTTCATTCTGTCTTTTAGATTTTTCTGACTCAAATATTTTTTTTAATATTTTTCTTTATGCTACTTTACTTTTCTATTAGGTATTTCAACTGGCAATCTACAAAAAGAAAGCCTTTGCAAATTTAATCAAGTTTTTCTCTAATTCCAACAGTTTAGAAGCAAACTCATTGCCTTTTTCCTACAGTATATATTGCCACAATCTCTTATGTGACTCTTCATGAGACCTCACAGTTTAATGCTTCAAGGCTGGAATAAGAAGGGGGCTAGCTAAGCATACTTTCGTTCCCCAATATTCAAGTCATCATATGTTCAGGCAAACACCTGAAGAAGTCTGGACTACCAAAAGCTCCCTTGAATGAACCTAAAATTTACTTTAGGTTGAACCTTTTATAGTACTTTTTAGATGAACCCATTACTTTTCATATGGCTCCTTCTTTTCTCTTTGATCATTGCAGCCTATGTATTTCCACATATTCTTGCTTTTCTGTAACAGCAGAAAGACATCAACACCAAATCACCTATTTTTTAATGAAATATGTCTTTTCCAAGACTACCAATTCTATTGCTACAAGCACCAAGCCAGTCATGTAGTGTGTAAAGTGAAAATTTGGGAAATGCAAAGATCTTCAAAGTGTGTTTTCCCAAAGCTAAACAAAACTTAAATTTGAGGATGACGTTGTTGAACTTCTCCTTCATATATTACACACGTTTCAATTCTAGTGTGTGTGTATTCAGAAAAGCTATGGATTCAATAGGATTTATTCCCAAATAAGTATGCAGAGCACTATAGGTAAAACCTCTGAAATTGTACATAAAGAAATCCATCCATCCAACTTGAACAGGAATGAAAGGAAATAAAAATCGGTGGAAGTATTCGATAAGAAATTATGTCTTAAGGTTGTCTGCAGTTAACGAATTATGGTATTTATGAAAATCACATGTTTTACTTCCTTTTGTAACATATGACGCACTACTTATTTAAGGTGAATTGTACAAGAATGGCCATAAAATGTTTTATGAAAGAAGTCGATGTTTTAAAAGAGGAAAATCAAGATAACAAAAACATCACTAATATTATTCGTCGTATCCAAGAAAATATCAAAGCTATTTGGGTAAGTATTTTTAAGCATTTACATATTTAAAAGCCAAAATCTGTGGGTAACTTATGTCTTGAAAAATGTAGAAACTCAAAATAACTACAGCCTAATTCTCATTACTCTTGTAAACTGTGCATGACATCTAAAGACAATCATTTTTATGCAGTCCACAAAATAAAATAAAATCATTATCATTTACGTTTTTAATGTAATGTCATCTAGAAAAACACAGGAAGCTACATTTTGGTTGCTATTCTCAAGAAGAATTGTTTATGCCAAAAGAAATAATATATGTTGGTCTACAATGAAAATTGTAACTAACAAGACCTAATTCTGCCTCATTTTGTATTAGGAATTGGTAATAAGGTGAAAATTGAGAATGGAATTTATATGGCAAACTTAACCTTGTTATAAAAACGGGTTGTTGAATTCTTTCTCTTTTCAGTATGTTAACAATTATGTGTAGAAAAATACAGATAAGCTTCTCCATTTTCTCCATTTTCAATCTGAACTTAGTAATATTTATTTATGTGACTCTTGAATAGAGATTAAACACATATACTCTTGGGCAGGTTGGCATCAGAAACAAACTGAATCAGACTAACAAACTTGCTGTGACTATTTTTTCTTAATATTATTATCTTGTTAGCTATATAAATCATATTTATGACAAGAAACTCTTCCCTCTCATTTTTCATTTAGATGAAATAATTCTAGCCTCATATCTTTAATTGCAGGGAAATCTACAAAATATTAACCAAGAAAATACGTGTCCTCAATGTGAAATGTATGAAGTGCAGCATTCTAAAGTTTTTCTTAAACACCTGATTGAATTTCTGCAGTTTGCACGTCACACTGGACTTTGAAAAACACTATACATTTCAATCAAAAATTCTACTTGGTTATTTAAAATATAATTTGAATTATTTAAAATCTAATTTATTATTGTTGCATTGCTTAATATAGTATAAGTGGTATAGCAGAATTTAACAGTTCAGATATTATCTCTATGCATAAAAATATATTTAACATATATGTATATTGGAAAATAATGTTTTTACCAACAATTCATTGTTGTTGTTAGTTGCGAAGTTGTGTCTGACCCATTGCAACCCCATGGACAACGTTCCTCCAGGCCTCCCTATCTACCATCCTCTGGAGTCCATTTATAATTCATAAGTAGTTACATTATCTTCACCTAAGCTATTGTCTTTCAAATACAGATAGTCCTCAATTTACATTTCATTTAGTGACCATTCAACATTACAATGGCATTGAAAAAAGGGACTTATACCATTTTTCACACTTATAACAGTTGCATCATCTCATGGTCACATGACCAAAATTCAGACACTTGGCAACTCACTAATATTTATGATGGTTGCAGTGTCCTTCAATCATGTGATTACCTTTTGCAACTTTCTGACAAGCAAAGTCATTGGGGAAGCCAGACTCAACAACTGTAATATTAATTTAACAACTGAAGTAATTAACTTAACAACTGTGGCAACAAAGATAATAAAATGGGGCAAAACTCACTTAATAACTGTCTCAGAAACATAAATTTTGGGCTTAATCGTGGTTGTAAGTTTAGGATTACAGTACTTGTAAGATGAACAACTCAAACTTAATGTTAATTTCCTGATATGTCTGAAATTCACACAACAGTATTTCATATATCTTTATTTGTATCAGATTTTTCTTACTGTAACAATAACAATATAAAGTGTAAAAATGAAAGTAAACTAAGAGGTCAGATCCAAATAATTTGCAAAGCACTTTTTTTCTATATAACTTATTTATTTTTTATTATTTCTATCCACAACTCTAAGAAATGAAATCCACAAATTAAAATTATTAGGCAGATATGAAATATGAGTCAGCTTGAATTGTAAGATGGGCGGCAAATAAATTTGATAATAAAGAAAGCAAAGTTAGTAACAATGGTAATAGGCACTTTAGGTGCAATCCAAAAACAACTGGAGCATCACTTGAACACCATTAGCATTGACAAATTCACCATCAATCAACTGCAAAAGGCAGCTTTATTTGGAACAGCTTACATCCTGCAATAGTATCTATAAAGCCATCAAACATCCACATCTGCCTACCCCAGGTTCTCAGGAAGAATTCAATAGGCAAACAAAAATGCCAAATCCAGCCTGAACATTTGACTATGTGATGAATCATAATACTGGTAGTAGTAGTAGTAGTAGTAGTAGTAGTAGTAGTAGTAGTAATTATTATTATTGATGATGTCATCAGGGCACTTGATACCATGTCCAAGAATTTTATAAGATACATCAACAAATTGCAGCTTCCTACAATAACACCAGCGGAACTGCAAAAAACTCTGCTACTTGGAACATTGTACATCTTAAGAAAGTACTTGGTTGATACCTAGGATGCTGGCAGCAACCCGTATCAACCATCAGCACCAGTCAATGGTATTTGGGTTGCATTTTTGAAAGTTCAGTTGACTGAGTTTCATGTTTAATGAATAAAGTAAATAATAATAATAACAACAACAACAACAACTGAGAAAGCTCAAACTGCCCAAGGAGCTGCTGATCCAGTTCTACAGAGGAATTATTGAGTCTGTCATCTGCACCTCTATAACTGTCTAGTTTGGTTCTGCAACCAACAAGACAGACACAGACTTCAGAGGATAATTAGAACTGCAGAAAAAACAATTGCTACCAACCTGCCTTCCATTGAGGACCTGTATACTGCACAAATCGAAAAGAGGGCTGTGAAAATATTTACAGATCCCTCACATCCTGGACATAAACTGCTTCAACTCCTATCCTTAAAACAACCATATAGAGCACTGCACACCAGAACAACTCGACACAAGAACAGTTTTTCCCCGAACCGCATCACTCTGCTAAACAAATAATTCCCTCAACCCTTGTCAAACTATTTACTAAATCTGCACTACTATTAATCTTCTCATCGTTCCCATTACCCATCTCCTTCCACTTATGACTGTATGACTGTAACTTTGTTGCTTGTATCCTTACGATTTATACTGATATTGTTTCCTGATTGCTTAATTGTAGCCTATGACTATCATTAAATATTGTAAGTGTTGTACCTTGATGAACGTATCTTTTCTTTTATGTACACTGAGAGCATATGCACCAAGACAAATTCCTTGTGTGTCCAATCACACTTGGCCAATAAAAAATTCTATTTTATTCTATTCTAATTGTCATCAGGGCACTTGGTACCATGTCCAAGAATTTTACAAAATACATCAAGACATTGCAGCTCCCTGCAATAACACCAGCAGAACTGCAAAAAACTGTGCTACTCAGAACCATCTTACATTTTAAGAAGATACTTAGTGAATATCTAGAATGCTGGCAGCAACCCGTATCATCCATCAGTGCCAGTCATTATTATTTGTGATACATTTTTAAATGTTCGGTTGACTGGGTTTCATGTTCAATGAATAGAAGTTAATTAAGAGAAATAGGCAAGAATCTTTACATAAAGACAAAAGCTGCAACTTCTTTAAGTCCTGAAAAACAAGATAGTATTTGAAAGAATGGCAGTATTCACTGAGGAATAAGAGGAAAGGGAAGTAAAACACCATCAGGATTTCAAGGTTCTATCTCAATGTCACGGCCCAAGAATAAACACGGAGTCTGAATTTGAAGAAACTCCTCTAGCAGAACCTGTGGAATATTAGCCTCAGGAGTCACAAAGCCAAGAATTATCTGAGGCTGATAAAACACAGGCACCATCTGAACAGTTGGCACAGTCAGATAATGATGTCAGGCCTCCAAGCATGCCCCTGCACCAAGTATTGCAGAGAACAGAGCATAGATATTCTATTAGGCTCCTTGACAAGCAGGGGAGTAAATCTCTTGATTAAGACAATTGACTACACCCTGATTTAAGAGACAGTCCTAACCCATGGTTCTTTGTTGAAATCAACTATCTGATATCCAGCTGTTGCATGAGATTCTTGTGGATTTTGCTCTTGGAATTCTGACTCTGAACTGGTCGACAATCTTGACCTAGCTTTTGGTATCTTGGACTGGGTTTTGACTTTTTTTTCTGTATGCTCCTATTAAAAGCAAAACCAGTTGTGCAAGCTACTTTCAGAAATTCTGTTTTGGTTTGCATTATTTGTTGTAAATTTCTTGACCTTGAATAAACTGCTAAATTCCATAGCAACTATGTATGTATGAGGGTGTATTTGAAGCCTGGACTTTTAGTAAAGTATAATTCTAAGTTTCCTGTGGAGACATTTTCTTAAACTGATCTTGCTTGTAAGGCTGACAACACATCAGTACCAAGCCTTCAATTAATGCACATATAACTTAAGTACTTTAAACTGAATGTGCCAGTATGTGGAAGTTGGAGAGTTGGAGCCATACCAGTTCTGTAAATAAAGTACACAGCTTGCCCCTATCTCTCTCCATAATTTTCAAAATTTTTCAAAACACTTGCTAATAAATAAATTCTCCCCAAGACATTGTCTTAATTTCTACATCATCTCAATTTTCTACATCATCCTCTTTCTGCTGCAGGAAATAATGAAATAGAAAAGAGCTATCTGATCTTGGTAGTTCAATATGCAAATTGGTGATCTTCCTGAAGAATAATGTCAGTATTCCACACTTCCCAATGAAAATGGATAAGCACCTTCCTCAACATGGAAAAAGAAAACTCAGCACAGCAAAAGAAATAAAAACTAATTCAATAAGGAGCTTAAACAGAAAATATGACTTACAATAAAAAAGGCCCTTTCCAAAAACCTGAAATAGTCATGGCCTCCCTCTCTATCTATTCCCCACACTCTAAGAACTCCCATCTTGTTGACAGTGTCAATAAAAGGTGATAAAAGCACCTTTTTTATAGAAGACCTGCAATGTCCTACCTGTCAATGACTACTTCAGCTTCAATTGCAATAATACACGAGCAAATAATATATACAAACTCAACCGCTCCAAACTCAATTGCAGAAAATACGACTTCAGCAACAGAGTGGTCAATGCCTGGAATGCACTGCCTGACTCTGTTGTTACTTCCTCAAAGTAACATAACTTTAACCTTAAACTGTCTACTGTTGAAGTGGCAGAGAACTGGTTCGTTCCGACCATCATCTGGGCCCTCCCGCCCACCCCTGCACTATACCTTTTGATCGCGTGCAAAGTGCGTGCACGTAGCGAACTGGTGGTAACACCAATTAGAACCCACCACTGACCTCACCCCATTCCTAAGAGGTCTGTAAGGGACATGCATAAAGGCACCAGCGTGCCTACTGTCCCTGTCCTACTATCCCCATTTATTTGTACCCATTTCCTGCGTTCATATCTATGTTTATACTTATATCTGTTGTCCCGTACATGTTTGACAACTAAATAAATAGAAGCAATGAACTTACCAAAATAATTGGAGAGAATCCAATCCTTTTGCTATATTTACAAGTGAGTCACTGAACTTAAGCCTTAAGGGAACCAGGAGCTCAAAAAAAAATAAATAATAATTCTGGAGTATATACAAGTTACAAACTTGTGTTAGCAGCCTTATTTGTCATCAAGTTGTCAGGTCTCCTTGGCAACATAGTATTTCCTCTTAGATCAAAAGGGGCCCTGTTTTGCCCTGTTTGCCACTACTTACAATACTCTAAAATTAATGAGGTTTGTTTTGAAATTACAATGTGCTACTTAAGCAATTTTTTACTGCTATTCAGTTGTATCTCTGGTTGATTTTTATTGCAAGTGGATCTATTTTAATCACTAGAAATTTCTTCACAATCCTTGTCTTTTCCACCCAGTGGTAGAAAAAAATGTTTTCGTTGTGCTTATATGCCCAAATGCCAAACTCTTGCCCGAACAAAATCATTGAATTTTTCTCATTCAAAAATGAACCCATGGTTCGATAATCCATCTATCATTTTATGACGTCTATTACTTTGTCCGGAGGTAATAGCTGGCTGGAGAATTCTGAGTTGAAGTCCACAAGTTTTAAAGCTGCCAAGTTTGAAGACCTCTGCCTTAAAGACTCCAAGGCTGTTGAATCCCAAGGGCAATGTTCTTGAACTTCATGCCTCTTAAAATACTAAAATGAATTTGTGTAACCAATGTAGTCTCACGGAAAAAATGGATGATTTCATTCTGTTTAGGACTAAGCAAGAAATATAGCAACAATTCAAAATTATTTTTTAATTTTGAACTAATATATTTAATTAGTTAAATATATTATTTGATATCAAATAAGGCAATGATAGAGCTCACCACTTTATAAGCTTATTTCATTGGAACTAAGCAGTAAATATATAAAACACTGAGTAAAAATTGTATTTATAACAGAAAGGCTTGCTTATTTTTCAATAAATCTCTTGAAATCTGGGTTTAATTTTGAAGACTTCCACTCTCATATATCAAATGGTGGAGTAGCTGAGGGAGTGTTCTCTAAAAAAAAAAACCCAACCCTTCTCTTAAATTCCTCCCAAGATTCTGCAAATTGCAGAATATGACCAGGCTGTAAGTTCCCAGAGCAGCCACATTGAGATAGCATCTGCTTTCTCTTCCAGTATGGTTATGTCTCCTCCCACTCTTGCAATTTTCTGCTGTCTTCTCCCTTACAGACTTTCCATCCTTCTGGTCTATGACAATTCCTTCTACAGAGCCAGGATCAGAATCTGGGAATGAAACTGCCTCTTCTGAAGGCACAGATAACAGCAAAAAGAACACTCTTTTAATACAGGATACTAAAAGTGTTACTTGTGAGATAGTATCACCTCAGTATCGTCTACCCATCCGGTTAGATCTGGCAGAAGAAGCAGGCTCTGTATTCCATCTGCAAAATTCTCACTATCAGAATGAAAGACTTTTAATCCATCCTATGGAACATCATCTCTGAAAATCAGACTTCCCTCGACCCTGCTGGCTTTCCACAAGACACCCAAAACCTGGCTTTGCCATCAACCCAAAGCTCCAATTTTATGGGTGAATCCGTTATGGTTAATTTGAATGTTTATGAGTTTTTTTGGCTGCTAATTTTTGTTACTTCTGTTGTTTTTAATTTTGGTGTATTTATTTTTATTCTATTATAACAGTGTCAGTGAACCTATGGCACGCATGCTGGAAATGGCATGCGAAACTATCCCGCGAAGAATGCGCGGTCTCACTGGCTCCTATTCTGTGTTCCTGTGATTGCACATGTGCCGGTCAGCGGAAGAGCGGCATTCCATCACACATGTGCAGGCCGGCACCCAGCCTTCCAGGTTGACGTTGCGCGCATGCGTGATGGCCAGTTGTTTGTCGGGCGTGCTTCCATGCCGGCATCCAGATATTTAAGTGCCGGCTCATGCATGCGCAATTGACCGCCGCTCTTCCAGGTAGTGGTGCTCCCGCGTGTGCAAAGGCCAGCACGCGGACGCATCAAAGGTTCGCCATCACGGTATTATAATTATTAATAATCAAATACAAAACTACATCACATAAACTAAATTGAATGAAATGACTATGTGGCCCTGTCCAAGGTATGTCCATCAGGTTACCAAATTCTATAAAGCTGCAACTCTGTAATGAGAATTAGTGTTAGACTTGTCTAGACTCCGATTTTTATCCCCTGAATATGAGTTCTGGTCAGACTTCAGATTCCATAGCTTCCATGATCTTGTCCTGAAACAAATGATCATATACTAACTTTTGGTACAATGGCAGCATAATCTAAACTTGGAGGACGTTGTTATCAATCCACTGCTATAGTCAGATCATTATTTTATTCACATAGTTATTATTAGACTGTGTGACCACTGCACAGTGATAGGCCAAGCAAGTTGATTTGACACAGGTGCATAATTTATTAAGAGCATTTAGGGATTTCCTCAGCAATCAGTATACCAGATTGCTTTCTGGAGTTCAATGCGGAGTAAAGCACAAGGCAAGATTGCATCCAATTAATATTTGCAGTCTCAGATCCAAGAGTCTCCTTAATGTCTATGGAGATTCTCAAGTCATCCAAGGCATGGTTGTATAAAGGAATATAAATCCTTCCATTCCCCACCATCCCATCAGAGCTGAAGAAGCTTCTTGGATGAGAAATGTCTTCAAAGAAAAACCAGAAAGTCCAGTCGCCTCTTGAAAAAGCTCCTTTGGGACAGTCTCCTTAGTTCTCTAAAGCAGGGCTCTCCAACCTTGGCAACTTTAAGACTTGTGGACTTCAACTCTGCAAAGCTGGCTGAGGAATTCTGGGAGTTGAAGTCCACAAGTCTTAAAGTTGCCAAGGTTGGAGACCCCTGCTCTAAAGAACACCAAAAATGAAGAAACAGCCGCACTGAATTGTGGCTGCTCAGAAAATGATAGCCACTTCCAGGATCACAGCAAGAGAGGCTCTGCAGCATTCCACAGCATCCCAAAACAGCAGAATGCTGCAGAGTTCGAGTTACTGAAGCCAAGAGGCTTCTCCATTGCTAGGATCATACCGCACTGCACCGCAATCCCATATGCAACTACCATTTTCCAGGTGGCCACTTCTGGGATCGTGCCATTTGGCTTGTGGCTGTAGAGAATCATCCTGGTAGCAGCCATTCAAAAATGACAGCTGATTGTGGGATTGCACAGTGCAACTCAGCCTTGGAGAGGCTTGCTTCTGCACAGCACCAGAACATTAGGTCGTGCAGTGCGATCCTGGAAGAGGCTATTTTCTGAGCAGCCATAATTCCATGTAGGCGCTCAAAAAATAGCGGTTTCTTCCAGGCTAGGTCTTCCAGGGCCTCCCCTACTCAAGGAAGCCAGTGCTCCTTTTAGTAACCTGTGTGATTTGACAACATTAGGAAGAGGAGAGGTGGGGGTATTAAATCCAGGACTATCTGTATACTGTGAGCCTTGATAAGGGTTGCCTAGGAGTATCCATTTGCCTGGAAATGGAAGATGGGTCCATTGGCTGCTATAATTTTCTGATGCTATTTTCAGATAAAATTATTTTCATTCACTCAAAAATGCCACCATCAATAAGATAGTTCCACATTATTTGCCCTATGGCTCAAGGAGCCCACACCCATGCTTTGATTTCAATATTAGGTTATCATCATAAATTCATGAAATACTTTTCTTTATGGCAATTAACTTTGTTTCCTTTTACTCTTGTAGATTGCATTTTGATAAATTACAGATTGTTTACATATCACCTGCAAAATCATATACAGCAGAGGTCTCCAAGCCCTGGGCCACGGACCATTCAGAACCATGCTGTGGAAGTGGCGGACACACATGCATGCAGTTTCACTGGCATGCGCAGTGGGCAAGTGAGCACACACAGCTTTATTTCTGTGAGCAGCAGATGCATGTGCCTGCCGCTTGCACAAATAGAGCTGCTCGCATGGAACCATCCCCTCTCCCCATCATTCCGCAATGCTGGAGAAGCTGGACGCCATTGCTATACAGGGTCATACAAATAAATACTTGCTGTTAGGAACAAGGGCTTTTCTGTGAATAGGTCTATAGACATGAGATTTGAAAAAAGGACAATGTTATTCGCTTTTTCATAATTCCTAGCAAATCTTGTGACTGTATAATTTTTCAGAAAGATACATATAGAATACCTGCCTATTACTTGTTGAATGCTTAATTTATGATTGGAAAGAATAATCTCTCCAAAGATCTGTTGTAATACTACCCGAAAAAAATTGCTCCAGGGAAAGGAAAATGACTCATTTTCTTATAAAGTCTTGATTTATAGCAAAGACCAGTTTTACTGGAAAATACTAATTTAGCAAAGAAATAAGCATTGAATATTGCTAATTTTATTATATATTTATTCCAATACACACAATGAAATAAAAGTAAAAATGCTTGTACACAAATTCTTATTTAAACATAGGAAGTCTAATCACCAAAAAAATATAAAAAAAGATTGACTTTCAGTGGTTTGGTTGCTCCATAAATAAAAGGAAATCATTTATAAGGGGTATGGTCTCTACAAGGCGCATACTTTGCATTTATGTACAATTGCATAAATAATCATTTTCAGTAACCATCATGAAGATTCCTTCTTGAACTAAAGATGAATCCATAAAGTGAATTATCCATTAAAGTGGTTATAAGATTTACTTCTTCAAATAGTTTTAACTGTTCCATAGGGCCATTCTATAACACTTTTACTTCAATGAAAATATTTCACTCTAAGGGTTGTCCCACTCTCAAAATAGTTTAACTTCTATGGAACATTCTCTTTTACTTGTAGCTTTGCATTTTCTTGCTTGTTGCAATTTTCCAGCAAAAAATACTTTATGGGTTTGGAGTTTCAAATAAGTGTTTCAGTGTATTAATGAACCTTATTCTTGAAAATTAGTCAAATCATGCTTATTTTATTAGAAATAAAGTGTAGTATTACTATACAAAGCAGTATCCATATTCACTTTAAGTCTTAAGAATAACAAAGGAATCAAATTACAAATTAAGTATTTTGAGATACCCAATACATTTTCTAAGTTGTCTCTATTAATGAACCAAATATTGTTTGAAAGTTCTGCAGGTTACAGAATTAATTCCATAATATACAGCAAACAGATCACACACTTTGTTCAAAATGTATTAGTAGGCGTTTACTCTTGTAATGCAACCATAATTTGTGTAGTTTCCTGCAGATAAATTTAAGTCCCACAACTGAAAAGGGATTTAAACCCACAAAGTTTCAATATGATTAACAAGGTGAACTGTGGCTTTTTATGCCAGAATTGCACATAACTTTTCAGAAAGCAAGCCAATGACATATAGCTGGTTCTACTATTGTATAACATGGTACAGATCAAAACTATTGTCAACCACACTATATTTTCCCAAAGGTACTCCTCAAAATTAAAGTCTTTGAAATAGCAGTTTGCAGCAAGTACATAGCACAAACTAATTCAACTTATTATTTTTACACTGACAAAAAAATAAAAAGACCTGCATATATTAACTAAATAGTATATTTATTTTGCTTATGTTTATGCACATTTTTTATCTATCAGCTCATATTACTGGTCAACACTGATCCACAATCATTAACCAATTAAAAAATTCTTCTTAAGAGCAAAAGCTTATTTTTTAGGTCATAGAGCTGGTACATTAACCTTTACATGCTGAAATATTCAATATGTGGAGATTTCACAATCCAAGACCCATAACCATGTTGCTCCAAGTAGGATTTCAGCAAGTATTTTGTCCCTTGGTAAGATTCTGCCATAATCTAAAAAAATAAAATAAAATACTGAGGAATTGATAAGAAATTGGTAAGAAATTTTAACAATAACCCTTTTCAAGAAATGCACTTTATTTCTGATTTTTAACTGATGTAATGGATGGCTAGAACTTTTTCCTACATCTTATCCTATGATTTTTATGGTTTTGACTTTTTTTTAAATTCTGTTTACATTTTGTTTTAAGTTAAAGAAGAGCTGCATGTCACCTGTCACATGAATGAATGAACGCATGAATGAATGATTTGAACAGAAGTCATTACAGGTAGTCCTCAACTTATAACCATTCGTTTAGCAACTGAAATTACAACATTATTTTATGTTTTATGTTAACGCTTTTATTTATTCGCGCAGGACTGACATAGATTTTTTAGAAGTTTATTATCTGGTTTTAAATTTTAATGTGGGTTTTATTGTTTTAAATGTATTTTAAATCTGTGGCCATATTTAATAAGTTTTTTAATTATTGTTTTATTCTGTATTTATCCACTGTGGTTTTATTTGGCTGTAAACCGCCCTGAGTCCTTCGGGAGAAGGGCGGTATAAAAATCTAATTAATAAATAAATAAAAATAAATTATTGAAAAAAGTGACTTATTACCACAGTTATGACTGTTGCAACATTCCCGTGATTACATGATCAAAATTCTGGCACGTATTTATAACAGTTACACTATCCTGAGGTCATGTGATCATTATTTGTAATCTTCCCAAGCAAAGACAATGGGGAAAACCAGAGTTGCTTAATGACTGCATGATTCACTATAACAACTGTAGCAAAAAAAGGTTACAAAATGAGGTGTAACTCCCTTAACTGCTCACTTAACAATGGAAATTTTCGGTTCAACTGTGGTTGTAAATTGAGGACTACCTGTACATGGAACAGAAATAGTAAACAGGATTGGGATTTATTGGATGGAGGATATAAGTAAATCCTAGAGTTGTAAACTGGTCCTATAGTTACTAAGAATGAAGCTGAGTTTGAACATTACTTTTTGCTTTCCACAATCTATTAATGTAGTAGTTTGGGGGAATAGGAAAAAGCTTATGCAGAATCATATAGGCAATACCAATTTTTCTATCATTGCTTGAATAGATAGCCCATATTTTAGTTGTTAAATACGAGTTATCACAAAGTTTGCTGTTAGATGACAAAAGAGGTATATCTTTATTTTCATTTCCATTTTGTGATAAATCCAATTACAGGGGCCATTATAAAAAGCACACATAGTATGGGATGCTTTTCTTTACATATCCTAAATTCCTCAAGGCCACAATGAAAGAATACTCAATGATTTTTCTTCTTTTCTTACAAGTATAAAAAGGAAACAGGGATAAAATGATGGGCAGAAATTCTAAAAACAGTTATTAACTTAAATAAAAGTGGCTTGTTTTTTATAATATGATTCCTACTTATAGACTAGTCAGTATCATTAAGTCATTCCGTGAAGTTAAGACAAGAAACGTGCAGATCCACTTTCCAAATCTAATATCAATTCTGCAACAGATCTCAAATAATGGCTGTTTTCCTTGCTAATACTGAAATCACACCATGATTATTACTTAGCTTTGAAGCCAATAGTTCAATAGCTATAATTCTACATTAGAAATTATGACTTTTACTAGAGCACATTTATATTAGCTAATGTTACCTTTGCTTCATGGTAAGTTGTTGCTTTAAGTAAATCTTCTCGCGCTGCTTCTTTAACCACTAATTTAAAGCGACTTAACATTGCAGCTTTGCAAAGACGACTTGCCATTGAAATACCACTTTTGAAGGGTGAACTAATTTTGAAAAAGATAGCAATAATAAGGATCAGATTCCAAGAGCAATTATCACTAGTTAAAACTGTAAATTATCATTACGTAATAAAATTGAAAATTATTTTGAAAGAAGTCCCTGTCAAAATTATTTTAATAAAATTAAGATGCCTATGATGTTTCTAAAGAACAAGTATGTTAGTTCATATTTTATTTAATGGACTTTATTGCAACACTGACCTTTCAATGATTTTTCCATTTAATCCATCTATCACCTCCAGCGTTAAGTCTCCTTGTGACCAATTCACACTAAGAGACCTATGGTCCAGGTCAATCTGCGTAGGGTATGCAGCAGTTACCAAATTAATATGAGGTCTATTCACAAGGTAGAACATGGGAAGTTTTTTACTAAGTGCATCATCTATGCGCTGTTTGATGGCTATTTCTAATCCTCTTGTACTAGAGCAGTTTGCGTCCCCTAAAAAAATTGAGATTCATATCACAAATATTAAAAAGAGGATCAAGGAATTAATTTGGAAATTAATTCTATTGTCAATCACTATAAACCTCAAGATGAACTTCTATGAAATTACATTAGACATTTACTTTTATGTAGAGCAGTAAAATTTAAAGACACTGAAAACCAGATACTGGCAATAAAATTTGTGTTTATATTTCAATCCTGATTAAAATGCATTTGCAACTAAATAGCAGATTCACATATCAGTTTAAATACACAGATCTCCTAAATCATTCATTATAAAACAAGCATCAAATAGGCCAAGGACTGCCTATGCATACATACTGAAATTTGTATACTTAAGTTCTGAATGAGGATTTCATAGAATTTCAGCACTGCAATTTTGTATACCTTGTTTAGAAAGTCAAAGCAGTTCATATTTTTAATTGAAAATAAATGTAGCATTTAAACCTGTATTTTTTGTCTAATAAACTTCACTCTTATAATACAGTCATGTGAAAAAGGTAAATACAATCTTAGATTAACAATGCATGATATATTACACTATCATTTTACAAAAAGAAAACCAAAATGGAGAAATCATCTGTAAAAAACTAAGTACACCTTATGATCCAATTGCTTGTAGAACCAAGTTCGCTTGGTTCGCCAGTTGCGTCCCTTCCTTGACCGGGATGCCTTATGCACGGTCACTCACGCTCTGGTTACGTCTAGGCTGGATTATTGCAATGCTCTCTACATGGGGCTGCCCTTGAGGTGCACCCGGAGGCTGCAGTTAGTCCAGAATGCGGCTGCGCGAGTAGTAACGGGAGCCGCTCGTGGCTCCCACGTGACATCGCTGCTCCGTAGCTTGCACTGGCTTCCTGTGGTCTTTCGGGTGCGCTTCAAGATTTTGGTAACTATCTTTAAAGCGCTCCATGGCTTAGGACCCGGGTACTTACGAGACCGCCTGCTGTTACCTTTTGCCTCCCACCGACCCGTACGCTCTCACAGAGAGGGTCTTCTCAGGGTGCCGTCCGCCAAACAGTGTCGGCTGGCGGCCCCCAGGAGTAGGGCCTTCTCTGTGGGGGCAGTGGCGCTCTGGAACGAACTTCCCCCTGGCCTGCGTCAAGTGCCTGATCTTCGGACCTTCCGTCGTGAGCTCAAAACATATTTATTTATTAAAGCGGGACTGGCATAATTTGTGTTGAATTTTAAATTGGGTATTCTTAATATTTTTAAATTTTTAAATCTAAATTTTAATAATCAGCCTTTAAAATTTGCTCTTTTTAAATGTTGTTTTAAATTGTATATATTTTGGTTTTATTCTGGCTGTACACCGCCCTGAGTCCTTCGGGAGAAGGGCGGTATAAAAATTTAATAAAATAAATAAATAAATAAATAGAACCACCTTTAGCGGTAATAACTTGAAGTAACTGTTTTCTGTATGACTTTCTCATATCATTGTGGAGGAATTTTAGCCCACTCTTCTTCACAACATTGCTTCAATTCATTGAGGTTTGTGGGCATTTATTTATTCACAAGTCTTTTGAGGTCTCACCACAACATTTCAATTGGGTTGAGGTCTGGACTTGCCCGGGCCATTGGAAAACATTGGTTCTTTTCTTTTTCAGCCATTCTGTTCTAGATATACCGGTGCACTTGAGATCATTTCCTGTTACATGACCCAATGCCAGAGAGCTTTAGCTGTTGTACAGATGGCTTCATGTTTGACTTTAGAATATTTTATTATATAGAAAAGTTCATGGTTGACTCAAAAACTGTAAGATGTCCAGGTACTGTGGCTGCAAAACAAGCCCAAATCATCACCCCTTCCACCAACATGTTTGACAGTTGGTATGAGAAGTTTGTGCTGATATGCATTGTTTTCACCAAACGTGCACTGTGCATTATGGTCAAACATTTCCGCTTTGGTCTCATTTGTCCAAAGGACAGCATTCCAGAAGTTTTGTGATTTGTTTAGATGCAATTCTGTAAACCTAAGCCATGCTGTCATGTTCTTTTTTTAGAGAGAAGAGAGGCCTTCTCCTGTGACCCTTCCAAGCGAACCATACTTGTTCAGTCTTTTTCTTATTTTACTGTCGTGAACTTTAACATGCTAACTAAAGCCTGTGGAGTCTTGAGATGTAACTCTGATTTTTCTGCAATTTCTCTGAACATTCCATGGTCTGACCTTGGAGTGAATTTACTGGGACATCCACTTCTGAGATGATTTGTAACTATATTATTATTATTATTAATTAATTAATTAATTAATTAATTAAATTTTTATACCGCCCTTCTCCCGAAGGACTCAGGGCGGTGTACAGCCAGGATAAAACTCAATATATATACAATTAAAACCAGAATTTAAAACGAAGCAAATTGCAAAAAAGGCCGACATTAAAATTTAAAAATTTAAAAGCCCTAAAACAATAAAACCCAATTTAAAATAGTAAAAACTATTATGCCAGTCCCGCTTGAATAAATAAATATGTTTTTAGTTCACGGTGAAAGGTCCGAAGATCAGGCACTTGGCGTAAGCCAGGGGGAAGTTCATTCCAGAGCGTCGGAGCTCCAACAGAGAAGGACCTACTCCTGGGGGCCGCCCGCCAACACTGTTTGGTGGACGGCACCCTGAGAAGACCCTCTCTGTGGGAGCGTACGGGTCGGTGGGAGGCATAAGGTAGCAGCAGGCGGTCTCGTAAGTACCCGGGTCCTAAGCCATGGAGCGCTTTAAAGGTGGTAACCAAAATCTTGAAGCGCACCCGAAAGACCACAGGAAGCCAGTGCAGACTGCGCAGCAGTGGTGTTACGTGGGAGCCACGAGTGGCTCCCGTTACTACTCGCGCAGCTGCATTCTGGACTAACTGCAGCCTCCGGGTGCACTTCAAGGGCAGCCCCATGTAGAGAGCATTGCAATAATCCAACCGAGACGTGACCAGAGCGTGAGTGACTGTGCATAAGGCATCCCGGTCAAGGAAGGGACGCAACTGGCGAACCAGGCGGACCTGGTAAAAGGCCCTCCTGGAGACGGCCGCCAGATGTTCATCAAAGGACAGCCGTCCATCCAGGAGGACACCCAAGTTGCGTACCTCCTCCTTCGGGGCCAATAACTCGCCCCCAACAGTCAGCTGAGGGTGCAGCTGACTGTACCGGGGTGCCGGCATCCACAGCCACTCCGTCTTGGAGGGATTGAGCTTGAGTCTGTTTTCCCCATCCAGACCCGTACGGCTTCCAGGCACCGGGACAGTACTTCGATAGCTTCGTTGGGGTGGTCCGGGGTGGAAAAGTACAGCTGAGTATCATCAGCGTACAGATGATAACTCACCCCGAAACCACTGATGACCTCCCCTAGCGGCTTCATATAGATGTTGAACAGGAGAGGCGAGAGAATCGACCCCTGAGGCACCCCACAAGTGAGGCGCCTCGCGGACGACCTCTGCCCCCCTGTCAACACCGTCTGCGACCGGTCGGAGAGATAGGAGGAGAACCACCGATAAACGGTGCCTCCCACTCCCAATCCCTCCAACCGGCGCAGCAGGATACCATGGTCGATGGTATCAAAAGCCGCTGAGAGATCTAATAGGACCAAGGCAGAGGAACAACCTCTATCCCTGGCCCTCCAGAGGTCATCCACCAACGCGACCAAAGCCGTCTCCGTACTATAACCGGGTCGGAAGCCAGACTGGAACGGGTCTAGATAGACAGCTTCATCCAGGTACCGGGGAAGCTGCCATGCAACCGCACTCTCTACAACCTTTGTCGAAGCGAAGGTTGGAGACTGGACGATAATTCCCCAAAATAGCTGGGTCCAGGGAAGGCTTCTTGAGGAGGGGCCTCACCACCGCCTTTCAAGGCGGCGGGGAAAACCCCTTCCAACAAAGAAGCATTTATAATCCCCTGGAGCCAGCCTCATGTCACTTCCTGAGTAGCCAGCACTAACCAGGAAGGACACGGGTCCAGTAAACATGTAGCAACCTGTCCACGTCCTCGAGAGCCACAGAATCAAACTCATCCCAAATAACCTAAACAAGACGTGTCTCCGTCATCTCCGTTGGATCATCGCAATTTTGGTCCAGACTATCCCGAAGCTGAACGATTTTATCGTATAGATAACCGTTAAACTCCTCAGCTCGTCCTTGTAAGGCGTCATCCCGTCCCCCCTGTTGAAGGAGGGAACGGGTCACCCGAAACAAGGCGGCCGGGCAGTTATCTGCCGATGCAATGAGGGTGGAAACGTAAGAACGTTTCGCCTCCCTCATTGCCACCAGGTAGGTCTTGAATGTTTGTCCACTTATGAGTAATCTTCCTCACTGTAAAATCATGGGATTTAAAGAGTCTGGAATTGGCTTTATAACTCTTCCCAAATTGATGGACAACAACAACTGCTTCTTTAAAACCACTGCTGATGACTTTACTCTTTGGTGTTGTATTAACACACACTTCTATGCTGGAGATCAGCAAACTTCTAAAATCTTGATTTTTATAAAGGTAGTCACACTTGCCGATGATCAATTAATCAAGGGCACTTGATTAGCAGCACCTTATTGCTACTTAGCAGCTTCATACCTATGGAAGCAGTAAGAGTGTAACTAGTTTTTCCACATATGCATTTTGGTTTTCTTTTTGTAAAATAAATGATGATATGGTGTAGTATATCATGCGTTGTTGTTCATCTGAGGTTATATTTACCTACTTTTAAGATCTGCTAAGGACCAGATGATTTTTAGTTATGTGCTGATACGCAGAACAATAAAACTCAAAGAGATGGTACTTTCTTTTTCACATGACTGTAATCTTTCTAATATAGCACTACTGAATTAGAAATAATTTACTTACCAAGAATTATTGTGCTAACATAAATTGGCTGAATGAAGTGACTCAGTAGGGCTCCTTGAACACCCAATACTTCCCACCTTGTCAGTTTATCACTGGTAGACATGCTGCTTATTGTGGCAATTTCAGCAGGACAAAAAGCTGTGAGATAAACCTTGCCTTCAACAACCACATGAAGACACAATTCTTCATCAGCTTCAAATGCAGATACCGAGTTTGGATTGAGGTGTCTACAACAAAGGATATTGTTTAGCCCTTACATATCTCAAACATATAGATAAGAGAAATAAAAACAATATTTTAAAGAGGATACAAAACAATGAAATAAAAGCTAGATTGAAAATATTTTATTGTTCTGCAAGAATACTTTATCACGGTATAACAAACTGAGGTGTTGAGCAAGGAGTACAAAGACATAGATTCTAATCCACTCTCAGCTACAGGAATTCAATGGATAGCTTTTGGACAACCTACCTCACAGACTAGCTTTGGAGAAGCAAAAAATAGGAGGCAGCGCTATCTATGCCACTTTGGGCTTCTAAACACAATGAAATATATAAATTAAAAAACAAAAAGCCTCAGGAATTACATAATCAAGAACATGTTTATGAGGGAAATTGTGTATTTTTATGAATTCTGCTTTACCTTTCAAAACACTACTTACAATTTGGACTTTATCTGAGCAGATCCTTTTGGCAACTGATTCATGTAGAGAAATACTTTTATATTTGGTTTTAATGCAAGCAGGTTAGTTGTTGGTTCAGTACAAAATATGGATTTGTCCATCATAGCAGGATTTTTACTGTAGTAAAGTAAAAGCTGTCTATAAAAGTACCTTTAAAGAAATATTAACATATTAGACATTCAATATCAAGTCTTTAAAATCCCTATTAAATGCAGTTGAATTTCTATGAACTTCAACATCATAGAACTACTATATAAATGCAACTGCGGTGGGGGAAGAATCATTATATACTTACCTAAGTAGAGAGCGCCTTGCAGTAACAACTGCATGACTATCATGCAACACTCTTCCATCAGGATGACTGCTTTGGCTATAGTTAAATTCACCTGTTCCAACAGCTACCACTTCATATTTTGTAGCTATGGGAAAAAGAGTAATTGTTTTTGTATTCAGGCTAAAAAGACTACCAACACCTAAACGGTATTATTTACGGGAAGCATACCTACCTCTTTCAATTATGAAGGCAGCTACTGAACTGCTACAACTCTGGTACTCTGGATACTTATCCACCAAATTATCAAATGTTTCTCTGACAACTTGAGAAATTTTTCTATGTGCGAGATGCTGCCCCTCTAGTAAAATATTTTTTTAAAAAAGAAAACAAGATAGGGTTTTTTTTAGCTATATAGATATAATCATTCAAGAAAAGAAAGAACATTAAAGTTTGCATTCTTCAGTGCATAAATAGGGTAACTTGTGAGTGGCAAATCATTTTCTTGAAATCTGTAGAACTCCAATTATTTATCTTGATAATACTGAAGTAAAATTGTACTTGGAACCAATTAGAGAAAATTTAACATATTATGTAGCCAGTGATCTTTATCCCTCTATCAAAACTTACGACATTTGAACTACAGGTGGTCCTTGCTTAAAGACTCCATATTCAGGGACTGAACTTACAATGATGTTGTATAGTGATAATTATGACTGCAAGATTTTGCAGTCACATGATCACTATTTGTGACCTTCTTGCATATATTATTGCTCCATCTAGCTCCTAATGCAGATTTCTCTGCCCATGATCTTCAGAGCTGTGTGAGTCTCAAATCCAGGGCAGGCCAAATCCATTTACCCTTGAATCAGAAGGTTAGAAAGGTCCCTTAAAGTGTAGATCAGGCATGTCCAATTCCTGGCTCAAATGTATCCCTGGATAGCTAGTAATGCTGCCCCAATATAAAAAATGGAAATTTTTAAAAATACTTTAATTATTACACACACACACACACACACACACACACACACACACACACACACACACACTATATAGCCCAAGACAATTCCTCTTTACTCAATGCAGCCTAGGCAAACCAAAAGATTGGACAACCGTTGTCTAGATTAGGAGTGTCAAACCCAATCGCATCACAGGCCAAATTGTGACGTATTGGGATGTTTTTTGCCTTTGCGGAGCTGGGGTGGGCATGTTTCTTTGCAACACAGATAAGCAGGCGCTTAACAGACTGATAATTCAGTGCTGTCACAGATACTGCATTACTTCATCAAAAAAATGGATAAACTATTTAGTTGTTTAAAAAGGTATTTAAGAATAAAACAGCACATTCTTACCATAATGAATCTTTGTCAAATAGATAGATTCTGTTATTTGAGGTTTCGTTGCAGATATAGTTTCAGCAAAATTTCTGACAGGACCTGCAAACATAGTAGCAGTTATAAATAGAAAACCCTTCCACACTACTAAGGTAAAATGCTATCCTTGAGTCGCCCTCCCCCCCAAAAAAATATCCTAGTATGAAATTTTCTGTCTCATTACTATTCCGTCCTGACTGCATTGACCCTATTCCCAGTTAATTCAGTCAAATGACTTCCTTCCAAGGTAATCGTTATCAAAACTATGAGACAGTGGGACTGTTCTTTAATGGCAGCAGAATAAGAGGGAAATCAGCATTTTAATATCACATGCTTAAGAGCAATTTAAGAAGTAGAGAGAATAATATCATATTGGCAGAAGAGAAAATGTTACCAAGGTAGGTTTATAAAACGACTCATGTAAGTGTAACATTATTTAAGGCAGCAGCTTCTACATAAAGATTAAATCTAGGACTCTAAATTTGATTTCTTCTTCTCTTCATCTAGACCCATATGGCAGCAAAATTGAGTGCTTTCCAGCAGATTGTTTTGAATAATTTTTATTGTTCTGATATTTTTGTTGGCTTTTGTACGGTTTATTTTGCAGTATTGTTTTGTGTTTTTTTTTAAAAATCTGTATGCTATTCAGTCACATACTATATATGAGATGGGTAGCTACATAAATTTACCAAATAAATAAATTTTTTAAAGAAAATGCTTAATTTTCTTATTTTACATTTGATAATGTGTCCCAATAATGTAGAACCTACCTACCACTCCAAGGTTAGGAAAAATTATTCTATCTGCCCTTTTCTCCAGAGCCCTTAGTACTAAAATTTAAATATAAAGTATACCACTAATTCAGGATTCCCCAAACTCCAGGCCATGGACTGGCATCAGAAACTGGAACAAGCAAATGAGGGAAGCTCTATCTACACACATGCACGATGCAGGTAGCATGTGAAACTACATCGTTGTCCCCTGTCCCTCCCCCCCACCCGGTTGTTTGAAAAACTTCTCTCCATGAACTGATCCCTGGTGCCCAAAAGCTTGGGGGCCGCTGCACTAAATAGTTGGGGTGATATTACTTCCATCACTCAAATTCCAATTGCACACAGGGAATATCCATTTCTGTTTCAAGATAAAATCTTTACCTGGTTTTTCCAAAGCTTTTGGTTCTGCCTCTTCCAATTGCAGAAGTTCATCAAGAGCAAGTTTTGCGGCATTTGATTTTGATTCTTTTTTATTTTGGCCCAATCCAGTCTTATACTGAATGCCATCAACTACAGCACAAAAAGCAAAGTAAGATCCCAAGAGATTTCCTTCAAAATGAAAAAAGAAAAGCAAACATTTATTTCTAGTTTCATAAAAATTAACATCTTTTCATCCAGCTTTAAGCATGTTTTATTAATATCAAACTCTAGTCTACCTCAATTTAGGAAAAATAAAAAATAAAAGTTATGATTCTCAAACATGTTAGCACTTTAGTAATTTTCTGTCCTCATCCAAAATGCTTGCAATCTTCTTGCCAAGGTAACAGAATAATTGAAATACATGTTTAAATATTCCAAAATTGATTGTTGACAGTAGTTTCATACCACCAAATAAAATTTCTGATAAATGGGTCCATTTACCAGTTCCTAGCATAATGTGTTATATCAGATTTCTACACAATAGAATTTTAGATTTTAGCTAGGTGGTAAGAGGTATCTTAACAATCTTATTTAAGTCTGGGATGCAATATCGTAGTAAACTATTGGCAACAACAATTTAAGAGATCTGACTTCACAACTAAGCCTGTAGAACAATGTGAATATTTGACAGATGGCATTTAGAATAGCTATTACATATTTCTCAAATATACTATACCAGGATTTCTGAGTTTTGGGATCAAGATCTTTGAATTGCTTTCGGAGTGATTTCTTATAGCTTAATTCAGAAAATATGTTAACTAGGTTTGGTTAATTCAGGAGTGCCTCTACAGTAGTTGGGATCCATTTTTATTTTCTTTTGTTGGAAATTTAAAAAGTGCAGTAAGTATTTTAAGCCTTCCAGAAGCTTAAGGCACCTCTTATCTTTTCCTTAATTTTCCCCTTTCACCATTAGTTAAGGCACTGGGTTAGAAACTGGGAGACTATGGGTTGTAGTCCTCCCTTAGGCATGGGAGTTGATTGGGTGACTTTGGACCAGTCTTTATTAACTCAAACCACCTCATCAGGTTGTTGTTGTGGGGAAAAAATAGAAAACAGGAACATTATGTTCAAGAGCTTAAGTTGTACAAATGAAGGCTGGATCTAATAAATATAAATTAGATACTCTGGTTTGGCTTTGGATCTTATAGATCAGGGGTGTCAAACTTGTGTCGTCACATTGTTGTCATGTGATGTATTGTGACTTTCCCCCCTTTGCTAAAATGGATGGGCGTGGCCAGCATGTGACACATCCAGCCCATGGGCCGTGAGTTTTGACACTCCTGTTATAGATCACATGAATCTTTGGAAAAGAACCAAAATGGGCCAAAATTTGAGCCATCATGACATCATCAGTTAACCCCCTCCTTAATGCTGGTACATACAGCTCCCAGCTGAAAAGAATTACCACCACCAGAGTGTCAAACAAACTTTAGTTTGCTAGTTTCTTGCACCACACCGAGGAAAAACCACAAAAACCAACAAGCCATAGAGTCCTATATACAGTTTATTTACAGCAAACCAGTTTCCTAGGCTTTTCTGATGCACACAATACATATTTCAACACCCAGCTATTAGGACAGTGCAGATAACTTACAATAAAAAAAAATCACCTGTTGCCACAGTTTCCTTTAATTCAAGCTGTACACGCTGCATTTGTGCAAACTGATGCAAAGCTGAGACTGGATTGATCTCCCCTCGCTTGTATTTTGCAATAAATTCCTTTGGAATTTTCTTGGGAGGGAGTGAAGTAATTGGAACTATAGGCACAGTTTTAGTATATTGATAGTCATGACCTAAAGTGCATTGGTAAAGAGCACAAAAAAACTAATGTGAATCACAGCATTTACTTGATCTGAAACATAGCAATCTTTCATTGTTGTTATTTATATTTCTTCTCTTCCAAAAATTCCTCTTTAGAGTCAATTTACAAATGAAACTTTTTTTCTGCATTTATTCCATTTTATTCTTGATCTGCCCCTTTAAAGAACCTGTACAGGGAAGGATAGAACTTTTAACAGTTATTTTAAAAATACCTTTATAAGTTTATCAAAATAAATACTGTATGAGAAAATCAGTAACTAGTAGGAAAGATTATATAATTGTATATATAACATAATGAAACGCTTGGGTATTCTGAACTACAAATGCATTAATATGTATAACTGGAGCAACATCTAAGAACAACAATTCAAACAATTGTGCCAAGCTGTATCAACAGCTAATGTCAGATGGATAATCATATTCAAAGAACTATGTTAATGAATATTATGTTTGCAATATGATGTAGAAGCAAGTGCTACCAAATCAGTCATACTAGTATATGTATAGCTAAATTACCAACTGTACAGATTGAAAATATAGGTCTCACAAAAGCTCTTATAACTGATAATAAACAACATGAAAGTTGCAGTGAAAATATTAAATGTAATTGTATAGTATTGTCTATCTCAGGGGTAGTCAACCTTTTTATACCTACCGCCCACTTTTGTATCTCTGTTAGTAGTAAAATTTTCTGACCACCCACCGGTTCCACAGTAATGCGCCATGTATCGTCATCTGTGCATGCCTCTCGCACATCGTGGATTGGGTTGGGGGGGCGCCAGCTACCAGTTCTGCTTGTCTGTTAAAGCTGGATGGTGTGGGAGGGAGATGCGCGAGCCATTCTGGGACGAGGCTCTTTTGTTTGCAGTCGCACTATAGCGCCATTTAGTTTCACTTATGTAACGTGAACTAAACTTATGCGTGGGCGATACAAATAGTATATTTTCAGAAATTTAAATTGTCACGGGGAATTTTATGAAAGCCTAATGAAAATGTTTTTAAATAATGCTATGAAATAATGCTATGACTTTTTTAAAAAAGTCAATTAAATTTTAAAAAAAAAGGAAAGTGCTTCAGTATTGGACAAAACCCCTACCGCCCATCACAAAAGCTGGAACGCCCACTAGTGGGCGGTAGGGACCAGGTTGACTACCACTGGTCTATCTCATACTCTGGTAAGAAACCTAAATGGGAATACTGTACAATAGTAACACACTATACAGTTATTGTGAAACTATTCAACAATTAATATCTTGCTAATTAAAGTTTGAAGATTCTAGGAAGAGAACCATGGAAAAGAAAAGAGACTTAATTCCAGGAAACTAGCAATACAGCTACCATTCCTTTTCAGATCTTTTTTAAAATAATGTTTAGCAATGTACTACAACAAATGATTTTATATCCCAAATTACAGAGCATTCAAAACCAGATTCTTTTTTTACATAATTTTTATTTTATTCAAAACATTAAAATTCCAAAAAGAGAAAAATACAAAAACAAAAAAACTAAACAGTTACACCAAAAAAGTTCATAAACAAGACAAAACAAATATATACATAAATTGTACCCCCCTGGCTGAATAACTCATAAATATATTTCAAAAATAACTACTCCCCCCTTATGAAGCAGGCACACCAATTTCTGTAATACTGTTTACCCAACCCACTTAGCTTGGCATCCATCTAATATATGAAAATATTCAACAGCTGAATTAAACTTCTAAATCCTCAGTTAACAATCTATTTATTGTACTTCATTCATAGAAAGTCCACAACGGCTTCTTGTCTCATTATCTCTGGTCCATCAAATATCAAATATTCTTGAATAATTCTTAATAAGGCTTTTCCTTAAGGCATTAAACAAGATCTTTTCTAACAATTGGATTTTATTTCACAAAGACATAAGTCTCTGTTGTGAGTATCTCCACAGAATGTGTTGAATAAACTTACAATCCACTGTAAAGAAACCAATTCTTTATATTGATGTGTTTTGTATCCAATGACAAGTAACATTCAATTTGCTTGTCCATGCAGATTCTCAGTCATCCAGGTCATGGTTATGCAAAAGGTGCTATTTTTTCTCCCAAAAATGCAATTGGACTTTATTTTTTTCCTTTGAAAACTTCCACTTCTCATCCAAGTAGCTTCTTCAGTTTTCAAAAGAAAAAAACCAAGAAAATTCAATTGCCCTTTGGAAAAAAAATGCAACTTTGGGACATTCAATGTGTTTCTACCAATTTTAGTGTCCATCAAAAAACATAAGAGATAGGGCTTATCTGTCAAATGCGCCTGACGTATATAATTTTATGAACACCCGAGATTTTGTCCAAATCACCAGAACACAAAAAATGAACGAAAAATAAGAAAACAACTGTCTTTTAAGAGATCCAAATTTTGTTTTAATTCAGCTCATCTGGCAGCACACATTTTGCATCCTAATAAGAGAGGATATCATTCAACAGGAGGAAATATCTCCCATTCTCAATAAAATTCCTACGTCTTGAACAATTGGAAACAGCTTTAATGAGACACTGCCAAATACCATGGCAAGAAAAAATTGGGGACAGACTTAAACCTGGTCAGTGGCAAAGAATATATTGTCTTTCATACGGTTGGAGGTGTATTGCAATATCTGAGAGAGTTGCCACCAGGGTCCTAAGCATCTTATGAAGAAAATTTAAAGTTTTCAGCCCAATGAATTTTTTTTTTTAAAAAGCTAAAAAAATATCAAACATATACACTGCCAAGTAAAAAATGTCTTGCTTCAAGAGAATTGATTTCAAAAAGAAGAGTTAACCCTATCCAATGTGAGAATTTAGTCTTGTCCATGAAATCACCCTTAAATGAAAAAGAATGATTTGGAACAGGTCTGATGGTTGCCTTAGACTCAAATGGACTGTAAAGATTTGATCCAAAAGTGAAACTGAAATATCTGAATTCTGACCTTAGTGAAAACAAAACAATGGACAGTTTTCCACTACTATACTGCAATTACATCTTGCTTTGTTTATTATACCAGTGTTCTCAATCATGGTTACTTGAAGATGTGTGGACTTCAATTCCCAGCCAGTTATTCTGTAGAACAAGGCTTTCTAATTTTGCAAAAATGTTATTGGAGGAATAAAATAATCAAGAAATACTTTAAATTCAAACTGTACTTTGATGCCTGCTGTTTGGTTTGGCTAAAAGCATGGGTGAACCTTCAGAATGAGAGGCTACTGGACTTGGAAGATCATGAATTAAGATTTGAATGGCACAGTTGCCTATAGTATGATAAAGTTAGTAAATGTTGATTTCAACAACCATTTTGTCAGACTTGCCATTTTGGGAGTTTGGAATAAATATAAAAGGTTGGTTTCTCCACAGGAAGCTTTTTTAAGAAAAGAAATGGTGAGGAGGCCAAACTGGTAGACTTATGGTAAAATAATCTTTCAACTTGGGTGACCCTACCCTCAAATTTAAGGAGGAGCTAGAATCAGGTGGTCACATCTGCCAGTTTACATATCGACAATTGAAAGAAAGATTTAAAGTAGACAAAAAGAATTATGGGTTTAGCTTTGTCAAAAATGAATTGGAAATTCTATTGTGTGGTAATGATGAACATATTATTTCCAAAATCTATAAAATATTGAATTTAAATCTGGAAAATGAACAAGTAAAGCATTCTATGATTCAGTGGGCAAGGAACTTTGAGTATAATATGCTTAAAAAATGGGAGAATATGTGGAATAAAGGTTTAAAATTTACATTAAATATAACTTAAAAAGGAATACTTTAAATTGTAACCAAGTTTTATCTATTAAAGTAAAAGCAACCAGGCCTCATTACACTTAACCATCAGCACTTATTATGGTATTTACCTTTTAAGGATGAGAATCCACCATCCAAAGATGGTAGACATATCCATAGTTTAATCATAGTCCTAGTTTATATGCATTTACTACATTGTCTAAAGAATACTTTTAAGTAGTCCCAAAGTCCGAATTCCTTAATGTTGATAGATAACGTTAACAGGGAAAGCCATCATTCAAAACCAATACCTGTAATAGGGGTCACCTTAGACGCCAAGTTTGATACACTGGATGTTTCTGGGATTAAAAACATCGGTTTAGCATTCTCCGCTTGCCGAAACAAACTACTGTGAGACGAAGACGGGGCAGAAGGTTGGGGTGGCTGGGCAGGCAAGTTCTTCTTCAACATTTGAGCAAAACTAGGTACTCTAGAAACCTGAGCCCCCTCATTTGCCATCTTTTCTCACCTAAAATCAAGTCGAAACAACAAAGAGCGTTATTTATCAGCAGAAGCATTCCGGCGTCCATAAAGGCGGCCCCTCCTGTGAGCCAGTCAAGCAACTAAGGAGAAGCATGGGCGGTGGGGGAAATGTGCCACCCTTAGGAAACGAAGGCAGCCACTCACTAACCCTCAACCCACCCAACGAGCTCCAACGGAAACTCCGCCTTCGAGAGAAACTACACGAAGTGGAAAGAAAGCGCGGGACCGAACCTCCGGAGTTCTAGAACCCCACGCGCGAAAACGCCGTCTTTGCCCGCTTTTAAGGCTGCCGGTCACGTGATTAACACTTCTTCTCCTCCTCCTCCGCCCGACGCTTTAACGTTCTTGGGCGGCGGCTCGCTGGTTGGGAGTAGAAACGAGCGTTCCCGGCTGCTGCAACAGAGGAACGGGGGTGTCTTTGGAAGGGCGGTGGGAACAGGCGTCGTCCTCCTGATCCGTTGGAAAGGATAGGACGGTTGTATCTGACCGACCGTTTTTAAGAGTGAGGGTTGCCGCCCGCTTTAAGAAGTTGGACGAATAAGGAAAGGGAGCTTCTGAAACGTCTTTATTCCGAGACGGAATTAGTGGGAAAAGCTACACCTGCTGAATCGCTATAGCGCGGCTTGCCTCAGCCGTATTACCGAGTCTGGCGGGCCCGAATTAACTTTACAGCCTCCGCTATACATAATAATGAGTATACATGTGGCCATACTATACTTGGATTAAGTACTTGGTTAAGGCATTCAGCCAAGTAGACCACAACCTACTTTTGATAAACTAGAAAAATGTGAGATAAGACAGCATTACTAGATGGATTTGTAACTGGTTGACCAACTGTACTCGACGAGTAAATCCTTAATGGTGCTACATCTACATGGAAGGAAGTAGGTAGTGGGGTACAAGTCGACACTCTTTTAGGCCCAATACTCTTCAATATCTTCATAAATAATTTAGATGAGGGAACAGAAGGGGAATTCATCAAATTTTTAGATGACACTAAACTGGCAGGAATAGCCAACACCCAGATTATAGGGTGTACACACACATACACATATATATTTGTCAATATGTATTTGGATCCTAAGACTATAATCTGGGATGTTGATTATTCCTGCCATTAATGTATGTTATTAATTTAATTGAATTTAGAAGGAATACTGCAGTTCAATTTAATCTTTTTCACTGAAATCTTAAAAATGTGTGATCAAGATATTCCAAAATATATGACGGTGTATAGTTACATTTGCATAGGTATTATCTATTAAATTGGTATTCTGGTGAGAGTAACCCAATGGGTACAGTATAAGTTTTTAAAATCTTGTCAGAAAGTAAATAATGCCATTAGTGCCAGAGCATTTTATTTGACAGTATCCAATACTTTCCCCATATATCTGTCTAATATATTTTTTACATATGTACCTTTTAAAAATGATCAAACTGGGTTGCATTTGATATTAATTTTTATTTCAAGTATAACAAACATACAACTGATGCAGAATATTGCACACAATATAGTTGTAAATATCAAACAGTTCTTTCATAGTTTTCTTCACAACATTGGTCATGCAGTGCTAGACTGAACACAAAATGGCATCTCTTTCAAAATAAGTTATTCATAATATTGATGAAGTTTTAAATATAGCAGCAAAAAAAGCTGTTAGGTTCTTTTCAGTGTAAATTGTTTTAAAATCATACAGTGACCATACCATAAAAGAAATGATTTTAAAAAGTCTCGCTTTGCCATCCTAATTCTAGGATTTTTAGTGATCTTCCTTGTCTTTTCCTTTCTTTTCTTTTTCATCCTGTAATGCAGTGCCAAGTTTTTTAATGAGAACTGACAAAACTTTATCCAGGGGATCCATGACTCCACGTTGAAGCCACTTAGGAATAGTGGTTCTTGCATGATGGAAACCAAGCTTCTGAAGAATATAATCCACACCAACCGGATCAATTTTTCTTCCAGTCCAAGAGATTAACCTACAAGTTAAAACATTATATCATTTTCAATAAGCAAGAATAAATTATTTTTCTACAGTTTTACATATGTTAATACGTAGGTACTACAGGACAGGAATTTTATACGTCTTATAAATTATTTTATAGGTCTTATAATTATTTCTAAATGACAATTCACTGTATAGTAATAAGTAGTGGAATAATTATTTGAAAATCAGATTGATTATTGAAAACAAATGCTAATTACCTCAATGTGGGCTCCAAATGCCAAGTATTACAGATAAATTCTCTCCAATCCACAGTTGTGTAAGTAACACTTTCTTCCAATTCTTTTTCAGTAGTGCTCTCATCAAGTACACTGATGGGGCTTTTTTGTCCTGACCGACTAAACAAAGCACGAGGTGGAAAGACTGCTAAAAAAAGAACAGAAATGTTTCTGTTTTAGACTATAATCTTCATTCTGGTCATAGAAAAGTATAAAATATGTAAGATTGCAACCATTCCAGAAATAAAAATTTAAGGTTTGCAGCACATTTAATACAACAAAATTATACTGATTGTCAGAAAAAACTGATTGCTGACTGAGATCTAACTATTAAAATTGCACATATTATTGATACCAAAAGTATGAAGGATATATCCAGGGGATTTTAAGTAGTGACAATAACCACCATAAAATAAGTGAAATAAGTGAAATAAAACAAAGCTAAAAATTATCAGCAAATCAAGCCATTTAATTTATATTGTCACGTTCTCATAACTTTCATGACATAAATTCATTGGTGCCATAAATTACTTAATATTTACATACTATACTAAAATCTAGAGTTATTAATGTAGTATAGTATTTGGAAAGATTTCAAAATAAAAAATGAGTTTTCTTTAAGTGAATAGTTCTATTTTAAAAAAATAATATGTACATAGTTCTCAAGTTACAACCACTTGTTTAGCAACCATTCAAAGTTACAGTAGCATTGAATAACAGGGACTGATGATTGGTCTCAAAGGTTCAGCTGTTGTAGCATCTCCACAGCTGTGATCTGTTGTCGGCAGCCTATGGAGCTGGCAGCTGAGTCGGACAGCGATGAGGTTGAGTGAAGCCAGGGCCATTGGGAAGTGAGGTGCGGCCTCCAGAGCTTCCAGACTGATAGTAGTGAGGCAGAGGAACAGGAGGAGCCTGTTCCTAATGCACACATGAGAAGAGCTGCCAGAGGGCAAGAACATCTCAAGCAAAAAGGACAACTCGGGAATAGGGCCAAGAAATGATTGGTTCCTCCCATAAGGCTTAAAACAGACCAGCACCAGCGTTTGAGCTTTGCCGGAAAACAACGTTGGTAGCTTCGTCTTCTGCTTCGTCTACGTCTTGTCTTTATTTTTATGACTTCTGAACATTTGCCAAGAAAGGCCTTTGGCAGTTTGCCTAATTGGACCAAGGTTTGCGAGAGAGCTGAGGAATTTGTGTTGGGAGGCATTTGTTTTAATTTGAGTTGAACGATGCTGGGAATGAAGTAATTCTCAGCTGTTCAAATAATGTTTGTTTTTTCACGGACTGAGTTTTTTACTACCTACTTGGGCCTGGGTCACAACATGATTGTGAACCAGGTGCTCGGTCCTGGCTTGTGATTATGATGCCACTGTGAACCAGAGTTATGTGATTTTCAATGTACCCTGCCAGCTTTGTACAAGCAAGGTCAATGGGGAAGCCAGCAGGAAATTGGAAGTCACTGCTTTTTCAGTTACCTGCACTCTAGAGTACCTGCCCATAGCAACTTGCAGCACCTGTCCATGCTCCAGAATACCTGCCTGCAGTACCTGCATACCTCCTAGTGTACTTACACTTGGTCTCCCACCTCCTCTTGCTTAATGACCTGCACAATCCTGGGGTTCTGACAACAACCAGGACTGCAAGATTGCTATCGCTAAGAACGCAGTCACAACCAGCTTTATTTATTTATTTATTTATTAAATTTTTATAAGCTTAATGACCACATAGTTTAGCAAAGAAATTGTGGCCGCAATTTCTACTGTAACCTATTAATTACCTATATAAAAATTGCATATCAAAAGCAATAAGGAAGAAAACTATTAAATGCCACTACTAGATCATGCAAACTTTGCCAATAGTAAAGATGCATTCTGTGAAGCTGTAAACTAGCACAAGTACTTAAAGTTTCAGTCAGTTGCTTTAAAGCTCTCCGCAAACCTTCTAGGCATGTATGCCCATATGAAGGCACCTCCATCAGAAAAACAGCAAAGCGCTTTACCTCACTGAATGATTTGCACATTATTCCTGAAGTATACCTTTGTGCTTTTTTTTCAGAAAACTTCAATTATTTTTTGCACAGATATACTTTATATATATCAAACAAACAGGAAGCAGCAGGTGAATCTAAGCAAGATCACATCAGATACCTGTACAATTAGTACAGGCCCCCCCCAAGGCTGTGTGCTCTCCCCACTTCTCTCTGTATACCAATGACCATCTCCAACGATCCATCTGTTAAACTACTGAAATTCGCAGATGACACAACAGCGATTGGTCTCATACGAGACAATGATGAATTCGCATATAGACGAGAGGTCAAATGACTAGCCTCGTGGTGCGACCGTAACAATCTGGAACTGAACACACTCAAAACCATAGAAATGGTGGTAGACTTTAGGAGAAACCCTTCCATACTTCCACCTCTCACAATACTAGACCACACAGTATCAACAGTAGAAACCTTCAAATTTCTAGGTTCTATCATATCGCAAGATTATAAAAGCACAGTCTAACACAATACCAATGAAGAAGAAAAATAGTAGATCACAAAAGAAACCAGCATGGATGCATAAAGAACTATCTGACAAATTGAAAGACAAAAAGGACAAATATAAAAAATGGAAAGAGGGGCAAATAACTAAGGCAGAATATCAGCAAATAGCCCGAGCCTGTAAAGATGAAGTGAGGAAAGCTAAGGCTCACAATGAACAAAGGCTAGCGACAAAAGTAAAAAATAATAAAAAAAGCTTCTTCCAACATGTTAAAAACAAGAAAAAAGTCAAGGAAACAATTGGCCCATTGCTGGGAGAAAGTGGCAAGAAGATGACAAGCAACAGGGAGAAAGCAGATCTACTTAACTCATATTTTGCATCTGTCTTTACACAAAAGGAAAAAACAATCCAACCTATCAAAAACAGCACTACAAAAAACAGATTAGAAACACAAGTTAAAATAGGGAAGAAAATGGTAAGTGAACACCTGTCTACCCTAGACGAGTTCAAATCACCAGGACCGGATGGATTACACCCCAAGGTTCTGAAGGAACTGGCAGACGTGATCTCAGAACCACTGAACTATATCTTTCAAAGATCCTGGAGCACAGGGAGCTGCCAGAGGACTGGAAAAGAGCTGATGTAGTTCCCATCTTCAAAAAGGAAAAACAGATCCAGGAAACTACAGACCTATCAGTCTGACCTCAATACCGGGAAGATTCTGGAAAAGATAATCAAGCAACGAATCACCGAACACCTAGAAGCAAACAAAGTAATAACCAAAAGCCAACATGGGTTTGTCAAAACAGATCATGCCAGACTAATCTTATCGCATTCTTTGACAAAATGACAAAATTAGTAGACCAGAGGAATGCTGTTGATATAATTTACTTGGACTTCAGTAAAGCATTTGATAAAGTAGACCATAACCTACTACTAGATAAAGTAGAAAATGTGGGTTAGACAGCACCACCACCAGATGGATTCAGAACTGGCTGACCAACCGCACTCAACGTGTAGTCCTCAACGGAACTACATCCACATGGAGGAAGTATGCAGTGGAGTACCCCAAGGCTCTGTTTTAGGCCCAGTACTCTTCAACATCTTCATCAATGACTTGGACGAGGGATAGATGGGGAACTCATCAAATTTGCAGATGACACCAAGCTGGCAGGAATAGCTAACACTCCAGAAGATAGGCTCAAGTTACAGAAAGATCTTGACAGACTTGAACATTGGGCTATCTAACAAAATGAAATTCAACAGTGAAAAAGTAAGGTTCTACATTTAGGCCAAAAACAAAATGCACCAGTACCGTATATGTGGTACCTTGCTCAATAGTAGTACCTGTGAGAGGGATCTTGGAGTCCTAGTGGATAACCATCTAGATATGAGCCAGCAGTGTGCAGCAGCTGTTAAAAAGCCAACACAGTTCTGGGCTGCATAAACAGAGGATAGAATCAAGATCACGTGAAGTGCTAGTACCACTTTATAATGCCTTGGTAAGGCCACACTTGGAATATTGCATCCAGTTTTGGTCGCCACGATGTAAAAAAGATGTTGAGACTCTAGAAAGAGTGCAGAGAAGAGCAACAAAGATGATTAGGGGACTGGAGGATAAAACATATGAAGAACGGTTGCAGGAACTGGGTATGTCTAGTTTAACAAAAAGAAGGACCAGGGGAGACATGATAGCAGTGTTCCAATATCTCAGGGGCTGCCACAGAGAAGTGGGAGTCGGGCTGTTCTCCAGAGCACCTGAGGGTAGAACAAGAAGCAATGGGTGGAAACTGATCAAGGAAAGAAGCAACTTAGAACTAAGGAGAAATTTCCTGACAGTTAGAACAATTAATAAGTGGAACAACTTGCCTTCAGAAGTTGTGAATGCTCCAACACTGGAAATTTTTAAGAAAATGTTGGATAACCATCTGACTGAGATGGTGTAGGGTTTCCTGCCTGGGCAGGGGGTTGGACTAGAAGGCCTCCAAGGTCCCTTCCAACTCTGATGTTATGTTAAGTATGTTAAGATCTAAAATGGACAGCTAACATCAAAAACATCATAAAAAAAGGACAACAAAGAATGTTCTTTCTGCGCCAACTCAGAAAGCTCAAACTGCCCAAGGAGCTGCTGATCCAGTTCTACAGAGGCATTATTGAGTCTGTCATTTGCACCTCTATAACTGTCTGGTTTGGTTCTGCAACCCAACAAGAAAGACACAGACTTCAGAGTTAGTTTTTAGTTTGGTTTTATTAGATTTTTATACCGCCCTTCTCCCGAAGGACTCAGGGCGGTTCACAACTAGAATAAAATAATAACAATATACAGATAAAAAGAAATTTAAAAACTTATTATATAGTTGGCCAATTCTAAAACAATTATAACAGTTAAAACGCCTTAAAATTTGTATCAAAAATTAAAATTCAAACCCTTAAAATATCAAGATATAAAATTCCTAAGCCAGTCCCGCGCGAGTAAACAAATACGTCTTCAGCTCGCGGATAATTGGAGGATAATTAGAACTGCAGAAAAAAAATTGCTACCAACCTGCCTTCCATTGAGGACCTGTATACTGCACGAATTAAGAAGAGGGCCGTGAAAATATTTACAGTTCCCTCACATCCTGGACATAAACTGTTTCAACTCCTACCCTCAAAATGACGCTATAGAGCACTGCACACCAGAACAACTAGACACAAGAACAGTTTTTTCCCGAAGGCCATCACTGCTAAACAAATAATTCCCTCAACACTGTCAAACTATTTACTAAATCTGCACTACTATTAATCTTCTCATAGTTCCCATCCCCAATCTCTTTCCACTTATGACTGTATGACTATAACTTGTTGCTGGCAATCCTTATGATTTATATTGATATATTGACCATCAATTGTGTTGTAAATGTTGTACCTTAATGAACGCATCTTTTCTTTTATGTACACTGAGAGCATATGCACCAAGACAAATTCCTTGTGTGTCCAATCACACTTGGCCAATAAAAATTCTATTCTATTCTATTCTATTCTATTCTATTCTATTCTATTCTATTCTATTCTATTCTATTCTATACTATACTATACTATACTATACTATACTATACTATACTATACTATACTATACTATACTATACTATACTATACTATACTATGTGTACTATACTATAAAACAATTTGAGTCCATATAGTTTAAAACAACATGATTTTAACCCACGATATTTCATAGTATTTCCATACTTGTAAAGGAAAACATTCAGTTTACACTATATGACAAGATAATGTAAAAAGTGTATTTTTAAATCTTAAGAACTGAGTAGCAACTGGGACACAAAATTAATCTTTGGTACAATTAATATCTGGTACAATTAAATTAACAATACTTCTACAAATTCACAATAGTTTTCAATGGAGCATCAACTGGAAATGTGTTTAGTTATAGCATGGATGTTTTGAATTTAACAAACCCTGACTTTTTATCCTGAAAAATGGTTTTAGTAATTATTTTTAAGAAGCTTCATTAGCTATAATCCCGTCCAGAAGATTGATATTCAATATGGCAGACCCAAAAAAGAAAGAAAGGAAGTCAAATATTTTACTACTAAAATATATAAAAAACTCAGATTAATTACTATACAAATTGTAAGAGCACATAATATAAGCCAACAGGATTAGTATTAGTTGATTTACATACCTTTTTCCTTTTCTTTAAGATAAGCAGAAACTAAGTCATGTAGGAACATTATTAATTCTGCATCCATAGTTACACATATGTGATCTGTGAATTCTGTTACTACACTGCATTCTACCTTTGGCTTGGCACTGGCATCTGTAATGAAATTCCATAAATCATGCAGAGAACCTGGTAATTACATGAATAAATATCCTGAATAAAACATTTTAATGAAAAAAGTTTTAAAATGCAAGATAGGAAAAAGTGCTAATTGTATGTACTGTATTGATTTTCTTTCAGCATAAATTAGAAATGAAATTCCTCAGAATATTTTTGTACTTAAGGCCTTATAATGTCGCTGACTGATGCACAATTCCTTTGTACATGCAACATGCATTCATTTAAAGCAAACCTAAAATGAAGTCCACCTAATTGTGTGCACAATCAATGAACTCTTATATGATACTATATTTGGTTTAAAACACCTGCTATCAGCTAATTTCTTCCAGATTTTTGGGGCACATCAATCGTAATAAAAATCAACATTTTATACTCACAGCTGGAAAATCAGCTATCAACTATGGTATCCATAAATTTGTTCTACTTTGTTTTCCTATTTTATAATTAAACAATTATGCAATATTGGTCGTGTTACATGCAACTGAAGTTAGTGGGACATTCCCTCAAGTAGACAATATAGAATTACAGTATTAAAGAAGTTTATCTGATTCTATTTCAATTCTCATTTAATAGTGATATGTATAGAGTCAAAATTGTCATGACTTAAACTTATTTTTTCATTTTTAAAATAAAATTATGCTGTAATTCCATTTACACAAAATACAGATAAAGTTAATCATATATTTTTTTTAAAAAAGAACAGGCTACCATGTATTAAAGGTTCCTGAGGTTGTTGAACATGAATGGATTTGAAATCCAGCTGCATCCTTGGTAATGCAAATATTGTTTCAGTCTCATGATTGTAACTGGAACCACCTCTGAAACCACTTAACAAGCTAGAGCTCTTCACTGTTGTAGTATGCTCTGGGTTGTTTGCATCAACATTTCTGAGAAGGTTTAACTCTGGAAAGAAAATAGCAAACAATGTTTCTGAGATAACACATTTAAATAAATTATTTATATGAGGTAACTATTAATAATATTTCAGTTTATGGAAATTACATGTTACCAAAATTTATATTTCTACACAGAATCAATTTTAAGGCATGCAGATGTTGCACATCATTTTAGAAATGACAACTCAAGATATTTGTGTGACTAGGTGTATTTGTGCTTGGGGGGAATGAATAAAATTTAGGTATGTAAAAAAAATTAAGTGACATTGTGAATCTTTAAGCGAATGGAAATTGACAACCTTTATAATATATGGGGATATTGTGTTTGCTATCTTTTATACTTACCTTTTATGTTTTAAATATTTTACTGTAATTTCTTTGGTTTTTGTGAGCAGCCCAGAGTCATTGAGAGTCAGATGGCATATAAGTTTAATACATTATTACTATTATTATTATAATTCATTGCATAGATATTTAAACTGGATTTGACATTTTTGTCCACCCACTGAGTTCTTCCTAAGAATTAGGAAGGCAGATGCTGTTTGATGAGGTTAATACTATTATTTTTATATATATCTTTCTGTAAAGTTGAGTGCATCCTTTTAATATACAATTATTTCAAGATTTAAACTAAGAAAATTATGAATATTTCGGCATCTTTCCATCACATGCCACTCTTTCATACTATTAATTGGAATTGTTTTAAATTTGTCAGTTTCCCAAATGACCAAAAAAGAGAAATTTATTTGTTCCTACCTTCATTTCGTGTAGCTGTAACATAATTGAACCATTCCTTTACACTTGCAACTCCATGTGGTGGATTTTCATGACGTCTCCTTGTTATTTTAGTAATTGTTGCCATGGGACTTTGTAGGGCACCACATGGTTTCGTTACCATAGTATTGTGACCCAAATGGAAGTCTAGTGTTTGCACAACGTATGTAGAATGTTCACTGGATCCTAGGAAAGGTCAAGCATAGCAATTTTTTTAAAAAAATTCTTGTGTATTTTCTGAAGTCATCACTTCAATATTCTGCCACTGTATGCACAGTCTACATAATATCCCCTGCGACAACAGTATCCTTTGTGGTCATTTATAGAGCTCAGTAAATCTCTTGATACCACGGCAAACTCTCATTTTAACACCCATGTAGAATTTTATTAAATCTAGTATGTAGGTTACAATAAAATTTAAATGATATTTAGTCAGTGTTTAGTCTTTGTTATTTAAGTATTGGTTACAATTTAATATGGGAAAAGATCAAACAAAAGGCATAAAAATGCTTGAATACCTTCTTGCCATATTTTTTGTGCTTCAGTCCAAAATGCAATATTAGGTTCTTCAAGATGAAACAGAGCCCACGATTTTGAACGAAAATTAGGTCCATGAAAACATGCTAAAGTCATGTGATTTCCATGCAAACTCATAGACCCTCCAAACTTTCCATCTTCTGGTAGGGGAAACTGAAATAAGGATATGTGGCACCCTGACATCACCTTTAAAACTCCTGGCCAGTGGCGATGATGTGCTGCATCTAGTACTAGAAAATGGAGTACACAGACATACATAGAGGAGGATAATGACATTACAATTAACTTTAGGAATTAAAAAAACCCTTCTAAAAATGATGAGCCTTAGCTACAAATAATGAACAGAAATTTCATTAATAAATTCTCATTTTTTTCTAGACTTCAATGCTTGTGCTTAGGAGAGGGATGAACAAATAATTGTTCTTATTTTCATCTGTGTATAGCAACCAAGTTTTAAAACTTATAGAATCCACTAGTAGATACCTGACTTATGACCATTTATTTAACAACCTTTCAAAGTTACAACGACATTGAAAAAAGGAACTTATGACTGGTTCTTGCACTTATGACAGTTGTAGTATCCCCATGGTCACATGATCAAAATCCAACCATTTGGCAATAAACATGTATTTACAGTGTGGGAACTGGCAAAGAAGGCTGATGCATGAACTGATGCTTGCTGGGTAGTGGCCAAGGCTTCCCAGAAGGGGCAATCAGTCCTAGAGCCACATTTTTCTGGGGCTGCTTACTGCAGGGCAGCCACAGGGGGCACTTGGAAGTAGGCTTTTGGAGTGAGACTTGGAGCTGGGAAGGACCAAGCATGGAGTGTCTTGAAATGGGGCTGGATACTCATTTAATCACCTATGATTTTTGGTTAAACTGTCTGGAGTGGGAAGTGCTGTTGTTAAGACAGTGCAATGACATATCTCACTTTATGTTCACATCATTTAGTGATGGAAATTTCAGTACCAAGTGTAGTCATAAGTTGAGGTTTACCTGTATTTATTTTATTGTATGTTAATACAAGTGTAGATTAAATATTTAGAAGTATTATGTGCTTCAAATGGCTTTTTTTGTATGACATAGTGACTGTAAAAGAAAATGGTGCACACCTTTTTGTATCTTTCCATAGTAAAAATACACACATTATTATTTTTCAAAATGCTCAGTTATAAAATTTTTGCTGATATTCAGATTTTGAGGCTCAGTATTAAGATACCAACTCGTTTTTTCAGATACTTCACTCTATTGTTCTAAATATAAATTAGATCATTTTTTATTACAGTACTATTTTCTAGCCATCTCCAGAGATATTTAATAGATTCTGGAAAAAATACTGTGATGCTGCTAAAGAAGAAGATGCTAAAAATACACTTTTATGCATGGATACTAAGGTCATAATGAAAAAAAAAAGTCATTATCTCCTGCCATCATAGCATTAGCAACAGTCAAATGTAGTCTGGGCTCAGAAATTAGGAAGGCTAGTATGTAATATTTTTGATAAAAGCTTCATGACATGAAAGAAATTGGTTTCATACATACACTGTTGTGAACTTTTTTCTATATTATTGGCAACAGTTTTGGAAGGAAAGTACGGAACAGGCCCCCATGTGGACAGAGCTCGCTTGCTTGTATCAAACTGCTGAGTAAAGAATTCTTGGAGCTTCATTCCTATTTTGATGAGATCTGGTGTAGTTGATCTGGAAATCATGACTTGAAAAATATCCCATTTCAAATCACCATGGACAAATATCTCACTGGAATATAAAATTAATTTTTTCCATGAATTTATAATGCTTTATTAAGCTTTGAATAGAGAATAGCTAATACAAAAATATTTAGTGACAAATTGATTAAAACCTCAGATTATATACATTAGATAAAGCAAAAATCTTTACCTCTTATCAGTTATGCTGGAATCCAAAGTATTATAGAGATTAACTTTCCACTCATCCTGCAGTTTAAGGTCTGCGTTACTGAAAATGCCCATTAGAATACTAGACCCCATGTAATCCACACGGGCTTCAGTAGAGCCCATGGTAATCTGAATTTTGTGACTTGGTTGCTGGTTAGGATGTTCTGAAATATGAGCTGAAAAACATTTATATATCAGTTTGGTAGCAAAGGGAAACAACAAGATGTTTTGGCTCTCTAACACTAGCCTCAGTTAATATCAAAAGGCCTCCAAACGCTCTCTCTTTTTGTATTAGTGCACATAGACACACACAAATAAGTGTTGAAAATGTCCAGAAAACGCTTTCAACAATCAGTGGTTACTCAGTTTAAAAATAATGAGTGAATAGCAATAGCACTTAGACTTATATACCGCTTTATAGTGCTTTTACAGCCCTCTCTAAGCGGTTTGCAGAGTCAGCATATTGCTCTCAACAATCAGGGTCCTCATTTTACCCACCTCAGAAGGATGGAAGGCTGAGTCAACCTTGAGCTGGTGAGATTTGAACTGCTGAACTGCAGTTAGCAGTCAGCTGAAGTAACCTGCTACTTCAGTAAATGCTAATTTTTCAATTAAAACAAAATTAGCTGATATCTTTGCTATATTCACTATATAAAAAGAACTAATCATTGAAAAAAATATTTGCTAATTTTCAACTTACCCACCATCTCCAAGGCATTAACATCTATGGTACCACCAACCACTCCACCTCTAGAATCCAAATGTGATCTTCCCAGTCCTACTGACATACTAATTTCGCGGTCCCTGTTACTGCCCACAGATAAACGACCCTGACTTTTCAGACCACTAGTAGTCCACCTAAAACATGCACAAAATATGGAGAAAATATTGTTTACCTTATTTGTCCTTTCATATGCAAAAATGCAAGTTATAAAATGCATTTAACATAATAAGAAATGTACATGGTAGTAAAGACACAATTCTCTCAATCTCATTTAGCAAAACAAGATGGGACAAATTCTCAAATTTTTGATAATACAAATATTAATGGGCGGTCTCTATATTATCAGTTAGGATAGTAAGATAAGAACAAAGATGGAGCAGCTAGCTAGTTCTGCAGCTAATCTATGTCTTCAACAGCTGATTTTCAAGGAAATCTCTGCTCAAAGTCCTCCAATTCTACATAACCTAACTTGAAATGAAAGTTGATGCTTCCTGAATCAAAGCATTTTTCAAATATACCTGCATGTGCATGCACACTTCTGCATGTTTAAAAAAAATTGTTTGGAATATACAGAAAATTCAAATGGTTAATTAAAAAGATTTCCTTACGTGGTGTTTCCCATCACGTTGCTCATATTCATTTGTACATTTAATTGTTTCAAATTCATAGCAAATACAACCAGTGTTTCCCATGGTGTCACTTGCTGACCTCCAGCTTTATTTGATTTATTAAATGGAGTTGATGTTTTTGACAGAAGATCTGGAATTAAACACAAAGCAAATACTGTAAATGTAATATTGTAAAGTATTACTGAAAAAAATCAAATATTAATACCACTTTGCAGATTTTATTGGAAAATATCTCAGAATAACTGAGTCTAAACAGAAACTCGCATACTGATTGACTCTTATCTTCATCTTCATCTGTTTGCACACAATAGTGTTCTACATGGTCAATTCAATCTAGGGAGAAGATCTGTATGTTGTGAACCTTTGAGAACTTTTTTCTCAGTGAATGACAATTTTAACATGGTAGTTGTCACAACTGAATGAGTCAGAGATCAGAGATCAGAGATTTCTAAATTTAAATGTTATCTAAATGTTTTCAATGGTGATGCTCAGAAAATGTATGGGATACAAATGTGAACTTTGCATATTGCTAAAATTTCTGAAGTTTACCTTTCAACTCTAATAATTAAAAAAACAAAGTTTTTTTACAGCTGAATAATTATACTTTTGTTTAACTGACAGAGAACAGACTAGAACAACATTTGAGCAATTGAACTGGGACTACTGAAAATTTTCTTTTCCAAATCTTCCAAGATAAGTTTGATGAAATATACTAAATAATTTTACTATTTTTTTCTTTCCAGAAACTATTGAAATTTAAGTTATGTTCCATCCTGTGTTGCATGATCAAGTTTTCAGTTTTTCAGTGGACTTCCTCCATACTATTCCAAGGTACAGTATTCCTCAACCCTTAGAAATGAAATAAGAATGGGTTCTCCAGGCAGACAAGCAGTGAATAGAAGCATTTTCACATATTTGCATCTTCCTTGTGTTACGTAAGTATGTGTTTAAAACGAATAAGGCATGTAAAATTAGTTTCTTCTCACTTTGTAAGACAATACAGGGAAATTTTCAATCAAACAGAATAGAGCTGGAAGGGACCTTGAAGGTCTTCTAGTCCAGCTCCCTGCTCAAACAGGAGACCCTATACCATATCAGACAAGTGACTGTCCAGTCTCTTCTTTAAAACCTCCACTGATAAAACACCCATAACTTCTGAAGGCCAGCTGTTTCTTTGGTTAATTGTCCTCACTGTTAGGAACCTTCTCCTTAATTCCAGGTTGCTTCTCTCCTTGATAAGTTTCCATCCATTGTTTCTTTTCCTACTCTCTGCTGCTTTGGAAAATAAATTGACTCCCTCCTCTTTGTGGCAGCCTCTCAAATACTGGAATACTGCTATCATGTCCCCCTAGTCCTTCTTTTCTCTAGACTAGCCAAACCCAAATCTTGCAAACATTCTTCATTTGTTTTCATCTCCAGGCCTTCAATCACCTTAGTATTTTGTGTAGAGCAATACACTTTGTAGTGCAATAAACAAGTCTAATTTCTACTAAACGAAATTATTAATTCTGTTTTGTTTGAAGAAAAATCACAAAGCAGAGCAATTTTGGAGTAATATTATAAACTGCATCTTTTTAGGTTCAATGTCAGTATTCTAGTTATCATAATAATGTATAGTTAATCCATTTCAGTGTTTTACATGGCAAATGATTACATGTTGGTGATCTTTTTTGTAGATGTATGATCAGTTGCCCATGTTATACAGTGGTGTGTGATTCAAAGTAGTGAAATTAAGCTTCTTTTCACCTTTCTGAGGGACTGAAGAATCTGATACACTTCTGGATCTTGAAACAGCAGGGGATTTTAGGTTATGAGACCCTGTTCCACAGGCCAAATTGCTATTAGTACTGTGGTCATTGAAAACATTTGGTGACTGAGCCATATGGGAAAATGAAGCAGACTGACTTGGTTGCTCCCAGGTCCTACAATATGCTTTTCTTGATGATTCAGGTGATATGTGCTGGTTCAGCCCTTCAACAGAATCTGGGGTCCCAGGACCTGATGTTACTAGGAACACATATAACGAAATAAATGATTTGTTTAGCTTGTTATTAATTCAACACAAATCTACCAAGATTATTACAATATACCATTCTCCAATGTCACCAAGTTATTTATTTAGAGACTAAGGGATTCTTTATTTAAAAAATAATCTAAAACCAGCTATTTTAAGGGAACCAAGGGAGAGACATTCAAACAGCTTTTAAGAACGAACATTTTTAATCCATTTGCTACCCAGCTTCTTATTTCATCATAACATTTCTAACACAAAATGGAAAAAATAAAATGTTTTTAACATCACAGTAAAACTGATTACTATGAAAAAAAAATTCTTCCACATTCTTTTGTCTATTTACCTGGCATATTTATTGTTTGATCACCTAGAAAGAGGCGTCTTGCAATACTCCTTCTGTACCATGCTCTTGGAAATGCTAGAATCTCACTCAGTCTCCTCATGTCATATTTAAAAGAAGCAGATCCTATATCACAAACAGCTGTAAAATATTACAAAAATATGTTTATATTTGACATTTCACATTATTTTATTCATTTTTGTAACATCCATCATTTATAAACCAAAACCAAGTGCTTAATAGATTATAATGAAAATAGTCAAAATTGAGATAACTAATTTAATTTAGATTGTATCCTTTAGCATCTTTTACCATCAATTAAACTGACTGGGCCTACTATAGTTTAATTCAGCACAACATAGAAAGGGCTACAGATTCTCCTACCTAGGATCAAGGTTATCAATGTTTGTTTGTTTATTTGATTTGTAACCCGCTACAATCAATTTGATGCCTGAGGGCTACTGTAGATTGCAAGTCTAAAGTATGTTTCATTTTTCAGAAGAAACTTATATATCATTTTTAATCTCTTCTTTTTTAGCATTGTAGCACCAAACTCTAGGCTCACTGCAGTAAAGGTCACCTCAAAAATGTTTGTATTACTCCAATGTATTCAATATTGAAATTGTTTGCTATAAGAAGAGATGTCTCCCTATTCCTCAGCAATTTCTGGCACAATTTTATCATCCCATCTCAAAAAAAGGATCAAGAAAAATAGAAATAGATGTTGAAAAATGACAATATATCAAAAGCTTGATTTAGTGTTATGGTGAACCAGACCTGTACATACTTGAAAGGCTTTTAAATAGAATTATACAAATGTTAAGTTCACAGTGGTATTAGTTTTGCAAATTCAAAAAGTGATACTTTTCTACATGCTAGAGGGAAGGAAGACAATGTCAAGTAAGCAGTGGTGGTATTCATGTTTTATTAAATATTTCTTAGAGGGTTCTGCCTATTATTTTGGTTATGCAGGTAATCTTCCTTTACTGGTGGTGGGGCTGGGAACTCCATTGCTAACTGTCATAATCATAAGGTACAATGTGATATGATCATGCTGACTTAAAATAGCAATTTCAGCAGTCCAAGTGACTGAAGTTGTTAGGCAAATCTTGGACAATCATAGCATCCTGCAGTCATCTGATCGCCATCTGTGACCTCCAGCCAGCTGAAAGCCAGCAGGGAAGTCACAAATGGTGATCATGTAACCAGGTGACACTTTGATAGCATAATTATGAGCCAGCTGCCAAGCACTCGAATTTTAATCATGTGACTGCAGGAATTTGTACTGGTCACAACTATAAGGACTTGCTGTAAGCCCTCCTCATTCAGCGCTGTCATACCTTCGATCTGTCACTGAATGAAAGAACATTATTTATTATTTATTTATTTATTTATCTTATTGTTTATTATTAATCAAGGACTATCTGCATATTGGCTGTAGAGACCTTTGACAAGGTTAAGAAAGATCTTCTGTTTAATGAAACGTCAAGGAAAAATATATCAAGTTTTATTATTAGCTTAAAATGCAATTATGCAACATCCATTCAAAAGACAAGTCCTACAGTATCACAGGAGAAAAAAAATGGAGAGATTGATACTGTTACATGTAACGCAGTAATATTTTCTATGCTGTGCTAAGTTTATTCCATAGGATTGATAAATACCAGATATGTTTATTAATGTAGTCTCCATCTTGTTGGCAGATTTGCTTGCAGAGAGATTCTCAAAAAAGGTAGCACCTCCTGAACGCCTTATTCTTGATAGGCTAACTTTTACAAACTCAAGGTTGATGCTCAATGAATCTTTGCGACCAGTAACTGACGAGGGTTCTTCATCTATAGTCCCTGAAACCATGAAAAACGTAAATGCTTTTTTGGCTTAATCTAAACAGATAAAACCTATTCTCACATGTCTACAAATGTTGAGCTTTGCACAAAAGTGTGTGTAAACTTTGACTGTTATAAAATATGATTAATAAATTATTGCTTGCTATATGCTATTATGAGCCATGGTGGCGCAGGGGCTAGAGTGTAGTACTGCAGGCTACTTCTGCTGCCTGCCGGCTGCCTGCAATTTGGCAGTTCAAATCTCACCAGGCTCAAGGTTAACTCAGCCTTCCATCCTTCGAGGTAAAATGAAGACCCAAATTGTTGGGGGCAATATGCTGATTCTGCAAACCGCTAAGAGAGGGTTTTAAAGCACTGTAAAGCAGTATATAAGTCTAAGTGCTATTGCTATATTATGTAATAATTTTAATACCATTTCTAAACAAATGAACAAATAATTTTTACTGCATTTACTGTACCGCCTTACTAGATAGATGTATTCTGAGATATGAATGCAAAACTGATTTTTAATATACCTTCATACATATTTAAATACTAGCTTTCTGTTAAACCAGGACAATATCATTTTTAAAGGGATTTTGTATTTCTTTTTTAAAGGCTTATCTAAAAAGTTAAAAAATCACCAATACATTTCTATGAACCACAATATTCTCTGTTACCTGTTCCAGAAGATAAGCCAGCCACAGTGGTTTTTTGCTTTCCTGCTCCATATGGATGAAATACATAAAGGGAGAAATCAGACATGCAGGCTGTGAAACTCAAACCCGAAGAGCTGCTGCTAGAACCTGTCAAATCTGATTGGCTGCTACTATGCCGTGTTCTGCCAAAAGGGCTACCTAATCCAAGAGAAGAACCTAAAGCAGAAAAAGAAATGTATTCTAGAAAAATCACAAAGATCAGCCAAGGTACAGTCCTTAGAAAGAAAACAGAAGCATATTTTGATGAGACTCTTACAATCATGCATTATTGGAGATGACAATTCATAGCAATATAAGTTTGAATCTTCTGGAAACATTCTTACAAATTATTTATTTTTTATTTATTTTATTTATTCATTTCTATCCCATCTTTATCATTTTACAAATAACTCAAGGCAGTGAACATGTCCAACACATCTTCCTCCTTGTTTTCTCCCCACAACAAAAGCCCTGTGAGGTGGAGATTGAGTAACCAGTCCAAAGTGACCCAGCTGGCTTTCATGCCTAAGGCAGGACTTGAACTCATGATCTTTCAATTTCTAGGCTAATGCCTTAACCAAAGCATTAGACCAAACTGGTATCAGACAAGCTTTCAGCATTATTCCATGAATGCTTAATCAACGCATCTAAAGAACTGCTTTCTCCTCATTCTAGTCACATTATAAAGATCCGATAAAGAAGTTTCTTTGTGCAGCCTGATATGAATAAATGCTAGATTATTTGAAATGTGAAAGATTTTTTTCTCTGTCAGCTGTCCTCCTGCTAAATTAATTAGTGCAGAGTACAATGTAGTCTAGTTTATTATTATAATCACTGGCCAGAATGTCATACTAGGCTAAGCTCAAAAGGAGTTTGATAAATTGATAATGGAGCTCAGATATCACATCAACCCATTATTTACAAAACAAGCAATTATGTCTGAAAGATCACAATTTGTATTAATCATTTAGGGAAACAAGGCAATTTCAAATTTTTTATTCTAATTTGAGCTTAAATCAAAGTTAATACTAACCACTGGTTTTGTTAAGGCATAATAATGATTGTAAGTGCACATTTTAATTTCTGTCTTTTAAGAGCATCAGAAGATCCATGATTTATTTTTGCAAGATTAAACCCTTATTTTATATTAGACCTGAATACACCCTTAAAAAGAACTGAAACTGTTTTTCAATAAAAATGGATTTTACCTGGTGAGATAGTTTTAACTGGCATCTTTGATCCACTTTGTAAAGAATTTTCTGTAGGGCAGGTTGAACCTAAAGTTTCTAATTCTCCTCGATTAGAAGAAAATACAAGATCAAGGGAAGGAAGTTTCAACATGCATTCTACCCGTGACACAGGTAAGCAGCTGAACTTGATTTGTGAAGGCTGAAGAAAAGAAAAACATACATGGAGAATTGAAATGACAAGAAAGCAACAAGCAACAGAACAATTTTAAAGATGGAACGCTATTAATTTTTTTAATGTGAGAGACAAATAATGTGACCATCTAGATGTTATTTAATTCAATTCTAAATGTCCTTCATTCCTGGGTCTGGGCTGATAGACTATAAATTGGAATTCAAGAACAGCAGAAGGGCCAGAAAGTATCCTGTTATGGAAGATAATTGTGTTCAGATGATGACTTAGGGTCGGAAATAAGGAAAGTAACATATTGTTACCTCCACAGAATGTTTAAAACAATACTTTTTGGGGGCTCATAAAAACTGTATTAAGAAATTCTAAGAAGAAGTATGACACTGAAGAAAATCACATATGGAACATGAGAAGAGTATATTGTAGAGAAGAACTATATAATTAAATACGTCAAATGGAATTTAGTACATCTTGGCTAATAAAAACATCAGCCCTAGTTTCACATTTCCTGGCTCTGTGTAGTTTGAGTCAATAAGCTGCAAACATCTTAGCAATGAATTTTAATTTGTTCCATCTGATTAGACTGCTGAGTCTGGAATACAAGCAAGCAACATTCAATTTTACATTTGGCTACAAGAGTCACTGCCAAACCATTGACAGATCTTAGCTTAACCCACTTTCATGAAATTGTGAAACCAAATGTTACTTTAGATTCCATGGAAAAAGTTAGACTACAATAGCTAAATTCATAACATAGTTTTCATTACCAGACAGTGCAACATTTAAAGCAAAGTATGCTCTAAGAGCAATACAAATAAATAAATAAATGAACAGACACAGCGAGAACTTTTCTTTACAAATTATCAATGATATTTCTCATATGAAGATGAAATAGAAATTATAGAATAAATGAAAAATGTCCCAATTTAAAATAGAATTCATTATTTTAGCATTTGAAAAACAAAATAGGACCTTCTGGTTGGCTCCGCTGGCAATGGAGGCGATCCTTCTGATCGCCAACCTCTGGATCGTGTTGAACCGCTAGGACAGCGTCAATCAGCTGCCCAGTGGTTCGTAATTCCCCCTCTTTGGGCGAAGAAGAGGAGGTGAGTGGCAGGAGCAGAGGTAGAGCTTCCCTAGAACCCCTGGAAGACACCAGTGGGTTTGAAGGGTTAAGCCCCCTCAGAACTCCGAAGCACTCCAGTTCTGAGGCTTTTTTACTGCTTTGGCAGACCTAATTGCCTTAACCAACGCCGGGACCTATTTTAGTTCATAGAAGAAAATACCAGACTGAACAGAAACGGGAGAACTCTAACTATAAAAGCAAGTAACCAAAATCAATTCCCTGTTATTTTATTTTAAGTGCTGGAAGCTGACTTCAAAGTGAAAATGGCAGCTGGCTCTTAATGAGCTAACGAGCTGAAAACGAAAGTGTTAGAACTTTCACTGTTTGCTGTGTATTGCTGAAGAATTGCTGGAGACTTTTTAAAACGTTGTAACAAGAAGGGGAAAGAGATATTGAGACTGTTTTTTTGAAAGACCTAGAAGATTTTTAAGTAACATTAAGTTAAAGAGAAACTTTTTGGAAGATGGCAGCAAAACAGTTAAAGACAACTGTAACAAAACCCTCAGGAACATCTACACCGGGAGTTTCTCCAGCACATACAGCAGATACTCTAAATTTGGAAGCATTACAGGATAATTTGAAAGATTTTATGAGAGAATCCCTTAATGATGCTATGAATTTGCAAACCTCTCTGATAGAAGAAAAGCTTAAATTAATTACAGATGAAATGTCAGAGATGAAAAATCAGATGTTAGAAATCCAAATTGGAAATAAAGAAGTCAAGGAAGGTTTGGTGTCAGCTGTACAGGGTTTGGTATCAAATGTGATTTTATTGGAGGAGGAAGTAGAAGAAAAAAAGAAAGTTAATTTAAAACTAGAAAATAAGATGGAGGAAGCTCAAAGTAAAATGGATAAAGTAGATGATGAAATTGTTTTGGTATAATATAGAGCTATGGAATTTGCTTTAAAAATATGTGGCTGAAAGAAAATAAACAAGAGAATTTGAGGGAAGTTTTTTCTGAGGCCTTTGCGGAGATTTTGGCAGTTCGCCCAGCAGATGTGGCTTTTCATATTGGTAAAATTTATCGTGTGAATTCCAGGATAGCAAGACAAGAAATCTTCCTAGAGACGTTGCTATTTACTTTACTACTAGAACAGTGAGAAATGATATTTTACAAGCATCTTTTAAAGGAGAAAAAGTTCAAGTGGCTGGACAAGAAATTTTAATTTTAAAGGAAATGCCTCCAAAAATGTTGAGAGGCAGGAAGGAATTTGCTTTCTTGGTGAATGAACTTAAAAAATGTCAGGTTGAGTATAGACGGGATATTCCAACTGATATAATAGTTTATTATGAAGGAAAAGCACATCGTCTTAATACAGTTGGCAAAGCACGAGAGTTTTATGCTTATGTGCTCAAAGCTGGAAGTCCACCATCCTCAGATGATAGGAGAAAGGAAGGTGAAATTAAGGAAAAAGAAGTGATAGTGATGGAAGATGATCTCTTAGAGGCTGGATGCCTTTAAGATGGGATCAGAGATTCCAAGAGACCAAAGGCTGACAAGAGCGGCTGTCAAACATAAGGAACAAGAAGAAAATGCTCAACAGGCTCAATCTGCAATTACTAAGACGGAAATAGTGGGAGGAGCCAGGCCCAAAGAGCAAAATGATTTGCGGCTGGTGCTTCAAAAGCTTCCGATTGCTGATAATGGCAATTAGACTTTTATCATGGAATGTTAATGGTTTAAATTCACCATAAAAGAGAATAAAGATATTTCATTATTTGAAGCAATTTAAAAATGACATTGTATATTTACAAGAAACACATACTAGAATACTAGATCAGAAATATTTGATAAATTCAAGATTGGGAACACATTTTGTTGCCTCTGCTACAGAAAAGAAGAATGGACTAGTTGTTTATATAAAGAGTAACTTAAATGCAGCATTAATTGAGGCGGATAATCAAGGAAGATATATTGCTATTGAACTTTTATTGGAGGGGAGAAAAAAGATACTTTTAATAGGAGTTTATGCGCCAAATCAACAACAAGAGAAGTTTTATAAGTTTTTACACAAAAGAATAACATCCTGGGACTATAAAACTCACAAACTAATGGGTGATTGGAATGGATTGATGGATATTCAGAAAGATAAAAGAAGTCTTAAAAATATTTCAAGTCGTGTTAAACTGCCAAAGGCCTTCTTTGATATGATGGAAGATTTAGAACTGAGAGTGTATGGCGAGAACGTAATGAGGAAGAGAAAGACTTTACTTTTTTCTCCGATAGATATCAATCATTTTCTAGGATTGATTTTATTTTAACTACCAATGATTTGTTTTTTAGAGTGAAAAAGACTAAAATTTGTTCCAGAACTTTGTCTTATCATAGTCCGGTCTGGATTGAACTTGATCGAGAAAAGGAGGCCAGGAGGTCTTGGTGGATGAATGTGAATTTGTTTAAATATGAACAAAATGTAAATGAATGTAAAATCCAAATGAAGGAATTTTTTACTTTGAATATGGATAAGGGGACACCTATAGAGATAGTTTGGGACACAAGTAAGGCATATATGAGGGCAATTTTATTGGATACAAATAATAAATATAGCAATAGATTGCAGAAAAAGCGAAAGGAATTAGAAGAGGAAATTAAAAGGAAGGAGCAATTATTGGTATGTAATCCAGGAGACAGAAAAATAAAAGAGTCAATAAATATATTAAGTGGTCAATTTAATATGATGATGGCAGATCAGGTGGCAACTAATTTACAATATGCAAAGTATAATTTGTTTAATAATGCCAACAAGCCTGGAAGGTGGTTAGCATATTTATTAAGGAAGAAACAGAAAAACGTATAATTGATAAAATAGAATATAGAAGTAAGGAAGTATATCAGCAAAATTTGATTAAAAAGCTTTCTTAGAATTTTATACTTTTTTTTTTAATGGGTTTTATTCTAAATTTTAATCATGGCCAATTTAATAAGTTTTTTAATTATATTTTAATCGTATTTATATTGTATTATTTTGTATTTTTTATCAGGCTGTGAACCGCCCTGAGTCCTTCGGGAGAAGGGCGGTATAAAAATTTAAATAAATAAATAAATAAATAAATACTATATGCTAGAGATGTGATTAATAAAGATATAGATAGGTATTTACAAGACCAGGTATTTGTGAAATTACAGTGGATCAAAGGGAAGGGAAAAGTTGAACCAATTAATTACTTCAGAGAAAATAGTGTTTGCAATTAAGCAACTTAAAGCGAATAAAGCACTAGGTACAGATGGCTTAACAGGTACTTATTATAAAAATTTACAAAATGAGATGATTGAACCACTTAAGGAGTTATTTAATAGAATACAAATGGGAAGAGAAGTTCCTCCATCATGGAGGACAGCTTTTATTTCATTAATACCTAAAGAAGATCGAGATGGTACTAAACCAGAGAATTATAGGCCAATATCGCTTTTAAATACTGATTATAAGATATTCGCTAAGATATTAGCGAATAGATTGATGCCTTTGATGACCCAAATAATACACAATGACCAAACAGGATTTATCAGGGGTAGGCAGATGAGATATAATATGAGACAAATTGTAAACTTACTTGAATATTTGGAAAGAAACAGTCAGATCTCAGCAGCACTCTTTTTTTTTTTGGATGCGGAAAAAGCCTTTGATAGATTGGATTGGCAGTTTTTATTTGGGGATAATTTTATTCAAGCAATTAAGGCTATATATCAAAAGCAAATAGCACAAATAATAGTAAATGGTGGACTAACGGAAAATTTTGAGATTGAGAAAGGGACTAGACAAGGATGTCTTTGTCACCGTTATTATTTATTTTAACTTTGGAAATATTACTGAGTAATATACGTGGTTTAGATCAAATAAAATGAATTAGAATCAAAAATCAAGATTATAAGTTAAGAGTGTTTGCAGATGACCTGGTTTTTACTTTATCCCAACCAATACATTCAGCTATATATTTAAAGGAGGTAATTGATCAATATAGTAAGGTATCTGGGTTTAAAGTGAATCAACAGAAGACAAAAATGATAATTAAAAATATGAATAAACACCAAAAAGAAGAACTACAAAGAATAACTGGATATGAAGTAGTTAAAAAGGTTAAATACCTTGGAGTATATATTACAGCATCCAATGTGAAATTATACAAAAATAACTATGAAATATTATGGCGGAAAGTAATTAAAGAAATGGAGAATTGGAAGAAATTACAATTATCATTGTTGGGAAGAGTGGCAGCTATAAAAATGAATGTTTTGCCTATTTTTGTTTCAAATGATACCAATATTGAAGAAAGATGCAAATTTACAGGAATGGCAAAAAGGGATTAGTAATTTTGTATGGAAGGGTAAAAAACCGAGAAAAAAGTTAAAAATAATGCAAGATGTTAGGGAAAGAGGGGATTTAAAAATGCCTAATTTGAAATTGTATTATGAAGCAGTCGCCTTATCTTTAATTTCTGATTGGATTAACTTAACAGAGGAAAGGGTTTTGAATATAGAAGGTTATGGTTTGTTATATAACATATAACATCAGAGTTGGAAGGGACCTTGGAGGCCTTCTAGTCCAACCCCCTGCCCAGGCAGGAAACCCTACACCATCTCAGTCAGATGGTTATCCAACATTTTCTTAAAAATTTCCAGTGTTGGAGCATTCACAACTTCTGAAGGCAAGTCATTCCACTTATTAATTGTTCTAACTGTCAGGAAATTTCTCCTTAGTTCTAAGTTGCTTCTTTCTTTGATCAGTTTCCACCCATTGCTTCTTGTTCTACCCTCAGGTGCTTTGGAGAACAGCCCGACTCCCTCTTCTTTGTGGCAGCCCCTGAGATATTGGAACACAGCTATCATGTCTCCCCTAGTCCTTCTTTTTGTTAAACTAGACATGCCCAGTTCCTGCAACCGTTCTTCATATGTTTTATCCTCCAGTCCCTCATCATCTTTGTTGCTCTTCTCTGCCCTCTTTCTAGAGTCTCAACATCTTTTACATCGTGGCGACCAAAACTGGATGCAATATTCCAAGTGTGGCCTTACCAAGGCATTATAAAGTGGTACTAGCACTTCACGTGATCTTGATTCTATCCTCTGTTTATGCAGCCCAGAACTGTGTTGGCTTTTTTAACAGCTGCTGCACACTGCTGGCTCATATCTAGATGGTTATCCACTAGGACTCCAAGATCCCTCTCACAGGTACTACTATTGAGCAAGGTACCACATATACGGTACTGGTGCATTTTGTTTTTTTGGCCTAAATGTAGAACCTTACTTTTTTCACTGTTGAATTTCATTTTGTTAGATAGCGCCCAATGTTCAAGTCTGTCAAGATCTTTCTGTAACTTGAGCCTATCTTCTGGAGTGTTGGCTATTCCTGCCAGCTTGGTGTCATCTGCAAATTTGATGAGTTCCCCATCTATCCCCTCGTCCAAGTCATTGATGAAGATGTTGAAGAGTACTGGGCCTAAAACAGAGCCTTGGGGTACTCCACTGCATACTTCCCTCCATGTGGATGTAGTTCCGTTGAGGACTACACGTTGAGTGCGGTTGGTCAGCCAGTTACTGAATCCATCTGGTGGTGGTGCTGTCTAACCCACATTTTTCTACTTTATCTAGTAGTAGGTTATGGTCTACTTTATCAAATGCTTTACTGAAGTCCAAGTAAATTATATCAACAGCATTCCTCTGGTCTACTAATTTTGTCATTTTGTCAAAGAATGCGATAAGATTAGTCTGGCATGATCTGTTTTTGACAAACCCATGTTGGCTTTTGGTTATTACTTTGTTTGCTTCTAGGTGTTCGGTGATTCGTTGCTTGATTATCTTTTCCAGAATCTTCCCCGGTATTGAGGTCAGGCTGATAGGTCTGTAGTTTCCTGGATCTGTTTTTTTTCCTTTTTTGAAGATGGGAACTACATCAGCTCTTTTCCAGTCCTCTGGCAGCTCCCCTGTGCTCCAGGATCTTTGAAAGATATAGTTCAGTGGTTCTGAGATCACGTCTGCCAGTTCCTTCAGAACCTTGGGTGTAATCCATCCGTCCTGGTGATTTGAACTGCCTAGGGTAGACAGGTGTCCACTTACCATTTTCTTCCCTATTTTAACTTGTGTTTCTAATCTGTTTTTGTAGTGCTGTTTTGATAGGTTGGATTGTTTTTCCTTTGTGTAAAGACAGATGCAAAATATGAGTTAAGTAGATCTGCTTTCTCCTGTTGTTTGTCATCTTCTTGCCACTTTCTCCCAGCAATGGGCCAATTGTTTCCTTGACTTTTTCTTGTTTTTAACATGTTGGAAGAAGCTTTTTTGTTATTTTTTACTTTTGCCGCTAGCCTTTGTTCATTGTGAGCCTTAGCTTTCCTCACTTCATCTTTACAGGCTCGGGCTATTTGCTGATATTCTGCCTTAGTTATTTGCCCCTCTTTCCAATTTTTATATTTGTCCTTTTTGTCTTTCAATTTCTCAGATAGTTCTTTATGCATCCATGCTGGTTTCTTTTGTGATCTACTATTTTTCTTCTTCATTGGTATTGTGTTAGACTGTGCTTTTATAATCTCACTTTTCAAAATTTCCCAAGCTTCTTGAGTTGTTTTTCCTGAGGATTCTCATCCATTGAATCCTTCTCAAGCTCTCTAAGTTTATTGAAATTAGCTCTCTTAAAGTCCAAGACTCTAGTTTGACTTTGTTCTACTACTTGTATTTGCTTAATGTCGAATTCCAATATTGCGTGGTCACTTGCCCCCAAGGTTCCTGTAGCTTCAACACCTTCTATCATTTCATCTCTGTTAGTGAGAATTAAGTCCAATATGGCTGATCCTCTTGTCGCCTTCTCTATTTTTTGGGAAACAAAGTTGTCTGCTAGGTTTGTTAGGAACCTGTTGGATCTTCCACTTGGTGCAGAGTTTGTTTCCCAGTTGATGTCAGGGTAGTTAAAATCCCCCATTACTACTGTGATGTGCTTCCTACATACCTTAGTTAGCTGACTAGCAAAAAGTTCATCTACTTCCTCTGTTTGGTTGGGTGGCCTATAGTATAGACCTATGGCAATATCGTTTTTCACCCCTTTTATATTGACCCAAATACATTCAAGATGATTTTCATCATTGTTGTGCTCTATTTCTGTAGAGATGTAGTTATTTTTTATATATAGTGCAACTCCACCTTATGCATGCTTATGTATTAAACGATAAGAAAATTGATAAGACATTTAAGAATAATATGGTTAGAAGTGCTTTGTTGAGAGTTTGAAAAAAATATCAATATGTTAGATGGTAAGAAACCAATATGGGCAATCCTAGACATATGATAGAGAATATAAATATACTCCAAAAAATGGAGGTTATTACATACAAAGAGCTCTTGATTATGGAAAAGGGGGAATTACAATTAAAATCTAGGGAGAAATTGAGGGATGAAGGGAGAAATTATACGTGGTTTCAGTATGGACAATTGCAAACTAGATGGAAATTAGATCAGAAAATTGGTATTAGCCAAAGTGATGATAATTTGTTAAAACAAATAAAAGATCAAGGTCAACAGCATATAAAGAGATTATATAATGTATTGGTAGAAATTGATTCAGAAACGGAGTTGGTTAAAGATTGTATGGTAAGATGGGCACAAAATTTTCAACAACCTATAATGTTAGAGACATGGGAAAAATTTTGGGTGAGGAATGTTAAATTTACACAAGCACAAAATTTAAGAGAAATTTTTTATAAAATGTTTTATAGATGGCATTTAGATCCGAAAAAATTGTTGTGTATGTATCCAAATGTGAAAGCAAAATGTTGGAGATGTGATTGTGAGGATGCTGCTTATTATTATATATGGTGGACTTGCAAGAAAGTTAAAGCTTTTTGGATTAAAATATGGTGGATGATGCAGAACATTTTGAAAAAGAAGATTAAGTTTGCTCCACAGTTCTTTTTATTAGGAATTATTCCAGATTGTACTGTTATAGAGACTAAACTGATTTTGAACTTAATAACTGCTGCGAGACTATTGATTGCACAATATTGGAAGAAAGAAGACTTGCTTACAACTGGAGAATGGATTAGTAAAGTAACAAATTTAGCAGAAATGGCAAAAATTTCTGCCTATTTTAAAGACTATACACAAGAAAAATATATTTTGGAATGGAGAAAGTAGATTGATTATATTCAAAATAAGTACCAGATTAAAAAATACCAACTAGTTTTTGAGTGAAGTTAGGATTTGTTTTGTATTAGTATATTTAAGAAAGAAGGGAATTTATAGTGTGAAGGTGTGAAATGATTGAGGATTATGTTTTATGTTTTATTTTAAATTATGTTTGTTAGCTACTATACCCTGTATTCTGTTCTGGGAAGTCGGGGGGGGGAGGGGAAAGGGGAAAGGGAAAGGGGAAGATTAGAAATTAATTGATTGCCATTGTACAGGAATAATTGTAGAATTAAATAATCTGGAATGGTGTAAAGTCAGGGCTGCTCAGCAAACACTCCAGAAGGGAGAGAGGAGCAGAAAGAAGGAAGAACGTAGGTAGGTAGGTAGGTAGGAAAGAAAGAAGGGAGGGGAAGAGAGGGTAGGAGGAGAAGAAGGAGGGGAAGAGAGGGTTAGAAAGGATGGAGGTGAGAAGAAGTAGGAAAGTGAGGAGGAGGAAGGTTGGGGAAAGTAAAAGATGGTAGAGAAGGGTAGAAAGGTTCAGGGAAGGAAGTGGCGGCTGAGCAGGCCTGATTGAGTATAATTTGTGTATAGAATTGATTGTTGTATAAATGATTGTACTGTACACTGGTCAAATCATTGGAATGAATATGGAAAAAAAATTTGTAAAAAAAAGAAAAGAAAAACAAAATAATTATCTGTGTACAAATAAGTCGTACCAATTTACAACAGCCTTCAAGGTATTACTTAAGTTGACATCCTTGCTTACCTGAACTCTTACATATACCACTACATCAACAGGAAAAGAAGAATATGCTGATGTTGATGAAGATACTAAGGAAGCTGTGGATTCTTCTAAAGGATCTTGCATATCAAATTGCCCAATATCTTCATCTTGTGAACTGATGGCTTTAAAAGAATAAGGAAGTGATTACATATAACTTCTGAAAAATAAAAATATGGTTATTAAATTATGGTAGAAAAGTATGATACCTGTATAATTCCTTTCTATTGGAGTTATAGGTATTGTTTCAAGGGCCTTTTCTAGAAAGTCCAACAGGCAAGGGCTAATCACCATTTCCTCAGGCAAAGACTGAAGTGCAACCCAAGCATACAATTTTGCTGTTTTTATGCCACCACTTCCTTTACCTTTGGCTGAAAGATTTGAAAAATAAAGTGAAATACCAGATCACAAACATCAAATAGAACATAAATAAAAAAGAAAAGTTAAAGTTGATAATCCAATTCCTGAGGTATCCTTAACTCGATTCCTGAGGTATTTAATAACTTAAATTATTAAGTTAATAATGTATCGCTGGCTAATCCAACAGATCCTCAGCATTTTTGTAGAGCATATGGTTTAATTGAGATTGATTTAAACCATCAAGAATAAATTTAATTGACAGTTTAATAAAGCTTCTAATTTTATAATCAGGATGACTAAAAAAGATCACTTTTAAAATCTTAAAATGAAATTTCCAATATGTATGTATGTATATATGTATGTAAATTGGATTGGATACTTCCTGTGACAAAATACTCCAGTGTGGATTAGCTCTGCTATAATTATCCAAGAAAAGAAAAATATATGATTACAGCACCAGTACTGCCAACTAGTAATTCTCTAGTTTCATCTTGTGGCCAACTGAGGATAGGGAAAATGAGAAAAAGTATAGGGTGCCCTCAAATGGTCTAACTTAAATAAATAAGGATGCTGTATAGAACCTATACAGACTGGAATGAATGGGTGCATTCAGACAATATTGGCAAACTAGGCTTAAGGCTTGCCTGGAGTTATATCAGCTGCTATTTCTTATATATGGCATCACCTGTATAGGAGGCATGTGCATGAAATTAGGCCTCAGTTTTTAAGGTGATCTTATTTGATTAAGATCACTATCGGATTCTTTTCGTTAAAACCATGAGATTTCGAATTCAAACTAAAACAACACATGGTTTTTTTGGTTTGTTCTGATAAAACCATAATCCCATGAAAAGGTTTGTTTTAAGTGACATATCAAGTTACAGTATTAGGATCTGCTAAAAAGAATGAATGGAAAGCAGCAGATACAATCCAACATCTTCCTAACTAAAGCACATGCCTGACTTGCCACATTGTCTGAACATGTTCAGCATATGCCAAGTATCCTGTAAATAAGCATGTAACTCAAATGCTTTTCTCATGCTAAGCAAAAAAATCAACAACCTTTCATGGTCAATACTTCCCCAAACCCAACCTCCCATTCTTCATTTAGTTTGAAGGAAACAACAATCAATATACAAAGTTGAGCAACCAATGGAAAATGTAGTCTGCTTGCAGTACTAATAACCCAAGATCACGATACCAGTATTTGCTGAAATAGCTAATTTTTGGCAGTGTGTTTTTGGAACAATTTTTAGGTTAAGAAGAGTGGGAATGGATGTAATTTGTTACCTAAAAATTTCCCATTAATTTTCTTACCATTAAACTGTTCCAAAAGTTGAAAAGCTAGAAATTATTCAGAATTTAATAGACGTTAAGACATGTCCAACTACCAGTATTTATCATTTTTCACAGTTTCAAGGGGCATGAATCAAGAGTGGCAATGGAAAAGATTTGTAAATCCCATCCTTTAGCCTTCTAAAATGATGAAAGATGTATGAGTTACATGCTTCTAAGTAATCTTTGCAAATGTAGTCCATTTTTTAAATCAAAATTACTATCTAAAATAGCTCCTCTATTATCCAAATTTCAGCAAAATGTAGTCAGAATTCAAATAATTAGGTATTATAAAATGTGTATATGCTTAGAGACATAATTCTGAAATTAAGGATTTCTATTTAACATTCTACATTAAGGATCACTGATTTCTTGTCTTCCACATATAATGGATTTCAAGCATATTTAGGAATTGTGAAAATTGTCCAAATTTTATTTCCAGTTTCCCCAAACATTAACACATTAATGCAGCAGATGTAGGGAGCACAAAAATAGACTAAAGAATATAAGAGAAACCATTTACAATAGTTGACAAAGTAAAATTTAACACAGAGAAAAACTAATAAGAAAATAAATCAGAAGTACTAAACATTAAAAAAAATTATGTCAAAAAATGTATCACAACATCAAACAGAATAGTTTATTAAGTTACAAATACTGGTCTAAGTATTGGCCTCTACACTATGACAAAAGATTACTAAAGCTAAAAGACAAACAATGAAAAGAGAAATATTTACCTGATGGAATAGGTGGGGGTTGAGGAGTTAGTAAGGTTTTAGCCTTGATACGGGTAGGAGGAATAACGTCTTTCATATTATACAACTTTGATTCTTTGGAAAAGGTTCTTTGAAGAGATGAGCCTCGAGATGTATTTGGCGACTCAGTTTTTAACATCTTAGAATTGTAATGTAGCTGAAACAAGCCAAAATAAGATTAAAACCTTAGATTTCTGCATAGTCAAAACTGCTGGGGGGGCGGGGGCTAGGAGCAGTGTAAAGAATACAAGAGCATAAATCACAAATAACACTTTAACTAAAATGGAAAATATAGGGATTGGCAAAATTTTGATAGGCCAAATTAGATAAAAAATGTTCCGGAAAGTTAGGTTGTGCAGACACAGCCTACCAGTATATGTGTGTAGTTATTCCTAGTTATGTGGAACTACGGTATTAAATACAGTGGGGCAAAAAAGTATTTAGTCAGCCACCAATTGTGCAAGTTCTCCCACTGAAAAAGATGAGAGAGGCCTGTAATTGTAATAGGTATACCTCAACTATGAGAGACAACATGAGAAAACAAATCCAGAAAATCACATTGTCTGATTTGTAACGAATTTATTTGCAAATTATGGTGGAAAATAAGTATTTGGTCAATATCAAAAGTTCATCTCAATACTTTGTTATATATCCTTTGTTGGCAATGACAGAGTTCAAACGTTTTCTGTACGTCTTCACAAGGTTTTCACACACTGTTGCTGGTATGTTGGCCCATTCCTCCATGCAGATCTCCTCTAGAGCAGTGATGTTTTGGGGCTGTCGCTGGGCAACACGGACTTTCAACTCCCTCCAAAGGTTTTCTATGGGGTTGAGATCTGGAGACTGGCTAGGCCACTCCAGGACCTTGAAATGCTTCTTACGGAGCCACTCCTTCATTGCCCGGGCAGTGTGTTTAGGATCATTATCATGCTGAAAGACCCAGCCATGTTTCATCTTTAATGCCCTTGCTGATGGAAGGAGGTTTGCACTCAAAATCTTACGATACATGGCCCCATTCATTCTTTCCTTTACACGGATCAGTCGTCCTGGTCTCTTTGCAGAGAAACAGCCCACAGCATGATGTTGCCACCCCATGCTTCACAGTAGGCATGGTGTTCTTTGGATCAACTCAGCATTCTCTCTCCTCCAAACACGACGAGTTGAGTTTCTACCAAACAGTTCTACTTTGGTTTCATCTGACCATATGACATTCTCCCAATCCTCTTCTGGATCATCCAAATGCTCTCTAGCAAACTTCAGATGGGCCCAGACATGTACTGGCTTAAGCAGGGGGACACGTCTGGCACTGCAGGATCCGAGTCCCTGGCGGTGTAGTGTTGGTAGCCTTTGTTACGTTGGTCCCAGCTCTCTGCAGATCATTCACTTGGTCCCCCCATGTGGTTCTGGGATTTTTGCTTACCATTCTTGTGATCATTTTGACCCCACGGGTGAGATCTTGCGTGGAGCCCCAGATCGAGGGAGATTATCAGTGGTCTTGTATGACTTCCATTTTCTAATTATTGCTCCCACAGTTGATTTCTTCACACCAAGCTGCTTGCCTATTGCAGATTCAGTCTACCCAGCCTGGTGCAGGTCTACAATTTTGTTTCTGGTGTCCTTCGACAGCTCTTTGGTCTTCACCATAGTGGAGTTTGGAGTGTGACTGTTTGAGGTTGTGGACAGGGGTCTTTTATACTGAGAACAAGTTCAAATAGGTACCATTAATACAGGTAATGAGTGGAGGACAGAGGAGCCTCTTAAAGTAGAAGTTACAGGTCTGTGAGAGCCAGAAATCTTGCTTGTTTGTAGGTGACCTAATACTTATTTTCCACCATAATTTGCAAATAAATTCGTTACAAATCAGACAATGTGATTTTCTGGATTGGTTATCTCATGTTGTCTCTCATAGTTGAGGTATACCTATGATGACAATTACAGGCCTCTCTCATCTTTTTCACTGGGAGAACTTGCACAATTGGTGGTTGACGAAATACTTTTTTGCCCCAATGTAAGTTATAAAATGTTTCAAACTCTCTGACTGGATTTAATTAATCTGTTTTATCTGTAAATGTTGTTAAATGATGCCTGAAATTATTTTTGAAAAGAATCCCAGTATTTTTATCATTTTAAAACAATAGTACTACAGCAAAAAGAATATTTTTAATGTGAAATGTATATTAAGGACAAAGAAAGAAGATCTTGTCAAACAAAATATAGTTAGATGCAATAACCCTCTCTGAAAATGAATGTTTATCTTCTTCACCAGCAACTTAATAACATGAATCACTTTTAAAAAGTAGATCTTGTTGGCATAGTATGTCCCACTTGTCCTCCTCCCATTTCTTTATCCTAGCCTTTAATTGCCTAGTAAAAAGCCTTAAAGTTTTCTATAACATATACAGTGTTTGTCAGCCCTTTTTACTACTGTACCAGACACCTAATTTTTCTTTCTCTTTTCTAAAAAACTCTGCTACCACAAAATTACTGTTGCCTCGCTATCTGAAATCCTATTGAGATAGGATTATATATGCAAATACATTTGATTAGGCAGTGTATTTGAAGAATAAGTTTGAGGTAAATCAGTGGGCCACACTGATTGGATGTGCCACACATCCAAACTGGATGCAGCGCATATGTACAGGAATAAAACTATCTTCAATATAGAGGCAAATAAGAAATGAGACATAGAGAAAAGGATAAAAATTATCGCTGACAACATGGTAGCAACTCTTGTGTGCTTGACAGTGCCACCGATCTGTTGAATTGGCAATGTGGCACACTGATTTACCTCAAACTTATTCTTCAAATAATTACTCATCCAATCTTACTAATATTTCCAGAGATAAAGGTATTGTAGAATTTGATATTAATTTTTTTAAAAAAATTATGATAAAGTGGACATGCTAGCCACATAATGACTCATACATTCTGCATTGAACAGAGACTCTCTAAATTAGCCTTAATGCTTATCTGAAATAACACTTGCATTCTATTTTATCACACTATATGGAGGAAATGTCAACGTTTTTATTTTTTACCTTAACATCTACACCAGGAATGTAAAATACTGTTGTTTCCACATCAGTAGATTTCGTTTGAAGAGATGCTGGTACTTTTTTTCCAGCCAGTAAGTGGGTAGTTGATGCATAGTTAGTTTGAAATTTCCTTTTTTTAGAGGGAGAGTCTTGATCTAAACTTCGGGAACTGCGATCATAGGTCCTAAATATATATATATATATATACACATAGTCATTATTTAATTACCCTGGGCATAAAGACAACATTAAGCCATTTCAAAAGCTTTGAATAGTCATTGTTAGTTAAATTCACTGATAATACCTCAGAGAACTGAGAACAGAAATATTTGGCATGACTTGATTATGCTCTAGCTTACATTTGGCTTAAGGCTCTCAGTAGGAAAGAATCTTTCTTGATAAACTAGGAAGAAGGGAGTGTAGTAGCTCAATTGGTTAGTACACTGGGGTGGAGGTTAGCAAGCCCACGCTTGAAACCTAAGTGCCGCTACGTGGCATGGTGAACTCTGCAGCTCCTTGATGGGAACATGAAAAGAGCCCCTGTAGGCAGGATTTTACCTTCTTAAGCTTATGTCATCATGTTCTTGCTGGAGTGTTGTTGGATGAAGTACACACTTCCCACAGTCAATTTCAACTCTCACGTCAAGTTCAAAGTCAATATTCCTCTCAGTAGTTGTTCCAGTTACACTTCTGTTGGCTGGAGATGTTGGCCAACGTTCAGTAAACAGTTGGTGAACAGCAGCAAAACCTGTCGCTTTCTTACGAGAAGGAGTCCTGCAAAATATTTAAAAATGTAAATTTGACAAACTTACCTTACAGCATGTAATTTGTTAAAATATATTTCCCTTGATATTTTTAACACTGTTAATGAATTCAATATTAAACTATCTGAGATAACCAGTATTTTATTTTCATTGAAGGTGGTATGGAGGTTCTATGATTGGGCAGGTCCATTACAATGAGGAAGGAGGAGATAGATATCTATCTCATTTTCTCACTAAAATACATTTAGCCTCTGAGACCAAAATCCACAAATATACAATAGTAATCTTCAGTAGGGTTTTTTTCTCTTCATGGATCGTGGGAGGAAACCAAAACTAGTCAAAATAGATGCTTTAAAAAATTTAAAAGATATAATTTATTCAGTGTTCTTATGCTATTTAATTTAAACCTACACTAAAAAAACATTTATGCAGCCAAAAAGCAGATCTGATTAAATGTTATTATAGCAGCATATAAAGTTTTAAAAAATGTTCCAGGTGCTCATCCCATTCAAAGTAACTAGCGAATTCCCAACAAATGCTATTTCTACAGCTAAAAACCAGAACAGGAAGTGCAAATGAAATCGCTGGGTTGCTAAAATATTGATGCTATATTGTTGTTTCATGGGATATAGAATAAAATTTTATATGAAATTTATGAATAATTTAGTAATTGAATTCAAATCAGATCTGTAATGCAATAGCTACCTGCCATTATACTTAAATAGAAAGGAAACTTTCTCAGGCTACTTCACACTGGCGAGGTTTGAACTTGACATTCTAAACATCCAAAGATGAGTCAAATATTGAGTTACAAGATAGTCCTTTCCAAGACTATCCATGGTTATTTGGTGCCACAGGCATCTGCATTTAGTGTTTTTTGTTAGCTCTGCTAGCCGAATTATCAGAACAGATTAAATATCCTGCCATTTTTAAAATTAAATAGCTCGTAACATCAGCATAACAAAGAGTTCAGACCCAATATTGTATAGAGAAAGCCGGAGGGTTTTTTTTATATTCATCAATATGCACATATTCAGAGAGGTTATACTGAAATGAATATTCTGTTTTTACAAATATGCTCACAGTGCTTTCCGATAAACATATGGCCTCTCTCTGTCATGATCTTCCTCTTTTTCCGAATCTTCACTTGATGAAGACAAGCTGTCATCTCGTCTTCCTTCTTCAGGCTGGAAAGGAATGCTTGGTGAGAAGACAGCTGGAGTTTGGGGTGAATTGAATACTGAGCATGATCCTTCACTAGTGTATGAGTTATGGGATAGATCATCAATAGTTACTGACAAAAGATCCAATTCTGTCTCCTCTGGAAACTGATTACAAAGAGACAAAAAAAATATTCAAGTTATAGCTACCAACTATCTCAAGGAGTGGGGAGGAAAAATCAGATTCTTAAAGGCAAAGCAGTAAATGTTTCATTTTGTACAGGCCAAAGAACTGAAATCAGCCATGAAATATGTTTTAAAAATAGATGAGTGAGTAGCCTTGAAGAAGTGTATCAGAAAAAGAAAGTGAATGCATATTATTTAGATATAGCAGCAGCTTAGATTGCAATATATCCTACTACAATAATTGACATAAGCATTTTAAAGTATAAAAAAGCAAGAACCTTATAGGCCTCCAATTAACAAGAGAAATTAGCAGAAATTATTAGAAAATGGAAGCTCATGCAAAATGCTGGCACAGTATGCACCCTATTATCTCATTTTAAAGTGGTAAATATGATTAATTTAAAAAGCTAGATTTTTAGACAGTAATGTTCTGAGGGGAATTTCTGGAATGTTGTTTTGATTCTAAATAAGCTAAGATGTAAATCTTCAGGTTTCAAGTAAATCTAAGGTATCAGTGGGTGTGGAAAACCCTTAAGGTTTGCAAAGGCACAACTTTTTAAAAACTAGTTTTAGAAAAATAGCCCCAAAGAAGTGGTGGGGTAAAATGCTCTGTAAGTATGGAATGGTAAGAAACTATGGGAAAAAATTAAGGATGGAAAGGGGAATAGAACTGAGTTAAATATTCTTGAAAAAAACATGGAATGCTTGGCTTTTCCAATTGGTACTCATTACCTGCAGCACTGCTGCCCTATGCGCTTCATGCAAGATGAACCAATGATGATGATGACCAGCAGCACTGAGTTGCTGATTGTACTTGGTTGTTATATTTTACCTGAAGACTTTTGCTTTTATGACTCTAATGCTCTTTATGCTCCCCAAAAATTAACACACCTGGATACATACTGTACACATTGGAATATGAATATCTATGAATATCTGGGAACAGTTACCATTAGCTAAGCATTAAATATATCATAAATCATAAATTCAAAGTAAAAATGAAATCTACTACCATAAATGGTAAACTGTTTATTGTAATGAACTGATTAAATTAATATTGGCTCAACTTTAACTGAAACTAGAAGAAATTTATATCTTTATACTTGTCCAGGTAGAAAACTTTGGAAGCTCTGTTGCTTATCAGTGAAAGCTTGGGGATAGATAACCTCTTTGGTTCTAAGGATCACAAATGATTTGGGGTGACTATTCAGGAGCCTCTTATTTGTGAATATATTCATATACATGCATATGAAAAAGCCTTTCTTGTATTGCAAATCTCCTGCACTCAGCAATATCAGTGCGGAGATTGGCAGAGAAAGGCTATTGAAGTCTTAAAGCATAATTTACCACATGTTGCAGTCATTGCCAATTTTCAGCAAGCAGTTTTATCACTATGTGTCTAGGGACACACTGAATAAACTCAATTATCAGATAACTGTCACAATGAAAATCTCATTGATCTATACAGAAACAGATCCTTTCAAGAAATTGGTAATAACAGCTTGATAATGGAAGAAATTTGCCTCCCGCTTTTGGGTAAGGCATCAAGAGAGGCAGCACATGGGAAAGGAGAAGGATTATGGGAATCAAAGTAGTACAGAGAGCTACTCCAAAGACAGTGTAAGGCTGCAGAGTCCAATAGAAAACTACAGCATGCCCACTGCTAGAAGTCATTTGTTCCTACACAGAAAAACCTGTAACAGGACTTGATTCCTAAAATACTCTTATAATATTGAAGCTTTATTTGGGAGCCCGCTCTTCATATATAAAATATTATTAATGTTAATATATCTGAGTCATTCTGCTAAAATATGTCTTCCAAAAAAAGAATGATTTTTATTTGTATTTTGTGTCTGTGCTACACATGTCCATACATAGAAAGACAAAGATTTACCGGTATGTTCACTGCAGCTGAAATCAATCCTGGAGTTCCCCATCCAATAAATATGTAAACAAAACATATTTTTCTATCTCTCTACATATCTACACACACACACACACACACACACCCTTCTGTTGGCAGTCACAAACCACAACTGGGTGAGGCAAGCACAAAGAAATTTTTTTACTGAAGCTAATGTTTAAAATGATCTATAATCTAAGGCTGATAGCATCTATGGTTTCACACCTACATTCACCCCTCTATACAGAGAAACATATTACATGCAAAAACATTATCCTATCCTCCTTCCATTAGAAACAGCAACTATGAAGAATAAGATCACTTTCCTTTAATGGAAAGAGGTAACCTTGGTAGGAAGGGAAGGTGAGGAAAATGAGGAATAATATTGGTTAAAGGTAGGAGAAGAGTTAATTGAATTTATTTATTTATTTATTATTTACATTTCTAATGGTATCCTTAGGAAAATGTTAACTTATTTAGAACAGCAGGCCTCTCCCAAGGTTATTAATTCATTTATATTTCAAAGATAATTGTCATAATTTGCATCATCAATGGCTTGCATTTTTACTCATTCACACATCTTTTGTTACTTCTCTCTAATGCACAGGAAAATATTTGGGAGAAGAAAGTGATTCTCAAGAAATATGGTATTTTTAGATTTTTATAAAATCTGTGATTCAGGTTCAAAGCAAGTAATCACATTTTGATTTCCCTTTTTCCTAATAAGCATAGGGGAAGAGTGTTTGATAAAAGAACTGGGGTCGACACAGACTAAATTAGATGGACTTTGTTCCAAGTATACTAGGATAGGGAATATAAGCCATGTGTAACTTAATTAACAGTGCCTTAATGTAGTGTCAGCTCATTACATCTGGATTCAACCAAATTATTTTAAAATTAATTTTGTAATTGGAAGGAATTAATTTCAGTAATATCGTTTTTGTTGTACTTACAATTCCTGGACAATTTAATTAGAAAGCATAAAGTGAGTAACAAATATTATTGAACTATCAGTAGTTGTATCAACCAAAATGGCTTGCCAGTAATATATCAATTCTTAAAATTATTTTGCAAGATTTCCTATGAGCTTCTATTCTACAAGATAGTGTTTTTGGTGTAAAAGTTTTATCATTCAAAAACTGTTAAAATAGTTTTGGGTTGAGAGTATTTATTAAGGTGTATCCCTCAGTACACTGATGAATACTCTCACTCCAAAATAACAAGTAATACTGAATTATTATAATACTTCCAGTTGTGACCTACTTTATTATAATGTGCTCTGCTTAGCTGGCAGATATGATCAATGAAGCAGATTTTCCATGCAATTAATTAGTATACCTATTGATTTTACAAATACCTGAAAATACCCTTCCCCTGGATAGCTGGATTGTTGTGCAATCCCCAAACCTCTTCCATTCAACTTAATTAAAAACGAAAAAGAAAAATTATTAAAACAACACAGTACATAATCCTGGGCTCTGCTGTTTCAATATGTTTTATTGAAGACCTAGATTAAGGAACTGGATATTCCTATCAATATCTTTCCTTTAATCCAGGAACACCAAACTTGCAGCAGCTAACATTTAAAAAATGAACAGAAAGACACAAGTGCAGGATGGGTGAGTCCTGACTCAGAAGTAGTAAATGTGACAATGATCCAAAGATTCTGGTAGATCAGACTGACATCTAAAAAAGATTAATGAATTAGAGTGAAATTACAGCAAAGGCTATAACATAATGAAGGGATGGAAAACCAAGTCCCATGAGGGTATGTTTAGCCTGCAAAGCAGAAGGCTAACACAACACAGAACAGCAGTCTTCATATAGCTAAAGGGTTGTCCTACAGCAGTAGGTTTGTTCTCCATTAAAGTGAGGGATGGACTACAGTTAATGAGCTTAAACTACAGGAAAGGAAATCCAATTAAATACTGAAATTAATTATCTGACAGTAAAAATGGTCATCTAGTGGAGTAGGCTGCTCCATTAAGTAGTATGTTGGCTTTCACTATAGATTTTCAAATAAATAGATATATATTTGCCAAAAATACTTTAGCAGATTGTGAATTCAAGCAAGGATTTAAGAGCAGACATGGGCCCAGACAGGCCCGCAGGACCACCCAAGAGACGGCGAAGGACCAACCTCCTCTGCCCTGACTGATCTGGGCACTCTCCCAGGCGCACACACAAGAGGTTCCACAGTCCATGCAGCACAGGTGGATCCAAGCGCTGCGACTACTGGGTTGGCCTCCAAGCAGCAGGCAGAGGCAGAGGAGCAAAGAGAAGCAGTAATCCAGCTTTCCCAATGCGCCGGGTGGCTGTCTGCCTACCCAGTTGCTCCAGCCCACATCTGTCTTTGCTTGTGCAAGGCTGTTGCAGCTGGGACGAGCCAGGTGGCCACATGGCTGCCCCCTGTGGGCCGAATTGCATGACTCCCCCGCCTCTGCATGCTGCTGGTAGTGCTGTGAGGGTCAGTCCCTACCATCCAACCTTGCCCTTCAGCTCCGCCACAAATGTGGGACGAGCCTCCCGCCCGCCACCCCACCCATTATGGCCCTGGCAAACACAAAGTGCTGGGAGCCTCCATTTGCAAAAAGCAGCCAGGACTCTGCAGCCCATACCGCGCAGGTGGGTTTGAGTGCCGCGACCACCAGCCCAGCCCAAGCAGAGGCAAAGGCAAGGTGGGAGGCATGCAATCCAGTTTACTGTATGCGCCAGGCTACCGCCTGCCCAATTTCAGCACACAAAGCCAGATGGTGGGACTGGAGCTCTTTGCGCTCCCCCTGAGCACTCAGCCCCTGCCACCTAACCTCATCCTCCAGCAAGCATGCCACCCTGGCAAACAGGAAGGGCAGGGAGACCCTGTCTCCAAAAGCTGGAGCTCCCCTTCCGGCCCCGCCCAAGCCCAGCCCGGAGCTTTCCCATGTGCCCTGCACCCATGCACCTCAAGGCCCCGCAACCAGACCAGCCATGCCCCTCCATCTGCCTCGCCTTGCAACAGTGGCACCAAAAGCAGCAACCCCTTCCAGCAGCCACACCTCCAGCAGGAGCCCCACTGCCCCTCAGCCCCTTCCCAGCCCGGGCAAGGAGTTTGAACATAGCAGCAGCAGCCTCAAGGAGGAGGCAAGCGCAGCCAGGTGTCCACCCGAGAACGTGGGGCCAGGCCGCAGGGTCAGCAAGGCTCATCTGGTAGATGACGTCCCCGGCACCTGCCCTGGTCCCACCACCTCTGCCAGAGACAATGGCTCCTCCCAGTCCTTCACAGGTGCCCCCCAACACGAGCAACGTCCAGCTGGCCATGCCCACACAGCCCTCTGCGGGTAACCACAATCCTGATGCAGCCCTCAATGAAATCAAGTTTGACACCACTGACCTAGAGGCATTTTCCAATTCTCTGTGTGTGTGTGTGTGTGTGTATAAATATATAACACTGGTACAAATAAAAAGAGTTAATCATAGCATACATGTTTACCCAAAGCATTCAGTGAACTTCTTAGGGATTGCCTTACCATATCTTGTAGATTGAAAATTACTCTGGACCCAGCAGATGGCCCTTCAACACAAATTTCTGGAACTTCTTCACTTTCCCCAAGCCTTGTACAATAAAATTACAGTAACAAGGAATTATGATATTTGTAAATACTCATATTTTATTACTACTACTTGAGAAGGCAAAATATAATTCTCTCCATTCCCCCAAAATGCCACATTTCTCTGTTATAGCTATTGTCATGCTAATGGGAAAATTAAATACATGTAAACCTGAACACACTTTAAGGAACTATTCAAATGTTTTTTTTAAAAAAAACTAAAAAGAAAGCATGTAGTTTAAAGGCACCGGCTCTTTTCATACATTAGCGTATATTTGAAATCACTGTTATCTCTAGAGCTGGCAAAGTGATATTCAAGCAAAGCACATCCAATGGGGCCTAACAGAAACTTCACTTTTTAACAAATTATAAATAATATTAAACAGAAATAATTAAAGAGGACATGATTCAAAACAAAGCTTCATCATTATTTTTAATAAGCCTTTGGGCTTACAAGGGCTCAATGTGATGATATAAAACATTCTGGGCATGTAGCTTATTTTCTTACAGTACATGACTTACAACTAGCCACAGTCTTCATAACAACTATTTTATAAGTTTTTTCATTGCATATACTCAAAAATCAAAATATTACTGTCTAAAAAAGATCCCTATCCTATCTTACCTTGTTCTGTCCATTCTCTTCAGAGGTGGTCTTCCTGAAGCTGAAATACCTTTTGTTCGACTATAGCTGGGTTTATATCCTAAGCCCCATTTATCTTTCAGAGATGCTGCCTGAGATATACAAAGCATATTATTCTCACATTTTAATCTGACTGTATTCTTGCATAATTCAGAAATTTGGCAAATAAAATACTAAGGATCACACAAGACTAAATAGTTGCAATCCAGAAACAAGCAGACTTAGATTTCTATGAACCTAACATAAAGCCCCAAGCAGTTATAAAAATAGTATATACTGTAAACAGGTTAGGGACTTGGAAGCTGAAAACAAAATATTGTGCAAGCAGACAGCAATAGATAGAATTAACTTTTTTCTTTTCACCTTGAAATATTTTGCTACTTTTGAAAAGCCTTTAGAGAAGGAGATTACTTCAAGATAGATGAAAGTGGATTTAAATTTAACTTCGTTTTTTGAAAAATTCTAGTACTGAATGACCTCCCACCAGTATCTCCAAAAAAAAAAGTATCTATAAATCTTGTTTTTGGCATATGTGACTATGTTCTATCTATTTTTAATAATATAAAAACAGAACTGAAATGACTGAAAAGGAGCTTAAAAATTACTCACCCTCATACTTGACCTGCGTAGCTTTTTACGGACATCTCGCCGAATGTCATTAACAGCTACTGACTCTAATTGTTGGTACCGTTGAATTTCTTGATTTATTGTTCCTTCACTTGCACCCAGTTTTCTAAAGACAAGATTGATAAATAAAATCCCGCAATCAATCATTCAATAGCAATAGTATTTGTTAAGAATGATGGCTTATTTGCAGGTTTTCTCTTCATCTTGAAAGGTGGCCATAAAGGAAAACAATTATGCAAAGCACTTTGGGTGACTTATCGCCATGAAATACAGTGTATTGGCAAAATATATTTGCCAAAGTAAATTAAGGGATTTATAATGATCTGTAATTAGGAGCCATTGGTGCTTTCTGAGCATGCTTGTTTTCTTGCAGCTGTTTCATTACCCTAACTGTTTCATTACCCTGATGATGTTATCTACTTAGGGTAATGAAACATCTGCAAGAAAATAAGCAAGCTCAGAGAGCACCAAGGACCCCTCATTTCAACCCTGAGTTACAAATATCTCCTTTATTGATGACCTGTAATTTTTAGCAGAGGATATAAATTGAAAAAAGAATTCTGTCAGGCACCATTAATTAAAGCACAGGTTCTTAAATTGAGCGACACCACAATCTCTGGGGAAAAAAACAATAATATATTTAACCGTTTAACTAGAATTAATGTTGGGCAACAGCCAAATACATTACTTTCTAAAATACACAGAATCTTTATCTTATTGTCTCAACTTCAGCTTATTTTATCAGTGAAATCTAGAGATTGATTTTTAGACATTTTTCTTTCCCCAATCAAAACTTTGATTTTTGAAAAGCTAGAAATATGAAATAATTAACAAAAATGTAATTAATGTACACTACCATAGGCACTCCAATAATAATTATACTATACAACACATTGAAACTCACTAACCTCTAGTGGGAAACTGTCATTTATAGTATGACCTTGTGCATCCCATGGAATTAGCTACTCACAAAAATGATTGGGGCTTGCACGTGCAAATGTGGAACAAAGAGTCTAACAAATTTTGACAGTGTGTTCACACTTTTTCAGGGTCACTGCACTGTGGGATTATGTGGGCAAAGCAGGAGTAGGTTTTAACAGTACTTCCACTTCTTACACAGGTAAAGTTGGCACACTGTTAAGAGTTCATGCAGGCAAAATGGGAGTCTGCTTTCACACCATTCCTACTTTGCTTATTGAACTCTGATTAGCTTTACAAAAATATTACAATTCCTCAATTTAAAATTGCCTGAGGGGTGTCAAATCACAGATTGAGAGTCTCTTAATTAAATCTTTGTAAAATAAAAATAAACAATAATTTATTTTGATTGTAAAAAGTTGTTGGAAACAACATACTTACTTTAAGTCATCAATTACTTTAGCCTGTTCATTCAACTCCCTGATATCAACTAAGCGCTTCACATATTTTCTTCCTCTTGGCTCTCCAGGCTGATTGTTTGATGATCCCTGCTTCCGGTAGTCAGCATTCTCCTGTTTAAAAAATAAGGAAAGCATTTACTTCATTGCCCACAAGCCATTTTAATGACTAAGATGAAGACAGAAGAAGTTTAGCACCACCAATCAAAATACATGCAGAAATCAGTTTAAGAAGTCAGATGATTTTTGATTTGCCAATACCCATATAGTCACCATTTGTTTAAAGAGATACTACATATGCTACATACATGTCCCCATGAGCAAGACCTGCCCGCTTGTAAGTGTGAACTGTTAGAATAAGACGTATAACTTGATGCTGATCCCACCAGATATTCTACAGGAACAGAGTAACGTTGACTTTTGGGGCTCAAACCCAAGAGGTGATTTACAATCCGCTGCCCCAAAGTGAGCTTGCATATGTCTCCATATAAAGAACCACCATCTGATCTCTAGATGATAATAAATAGCAAGATTAATGCAATACTTCAGGAAATGAAACTTCCATTTTTCTTATTGTCTGCCCCTTCTCTGCCTGTACTATTCTTTAAAACATCTTTGTTAGACTTTATTCAGGTATTGCCTAAATACACTATTATCTATTCCCAAACTACATGCTGTCAGGGTGACTTGCTTTCCATCTCCTATGTTGTGATCATAGCTACTATTTGTCATAATTCAAAATGGTCAATCAATTTGAATTTATACTATTCTGGGTAAGCAAACTGAGCTAATTTCAACTAACTTTGAGATCACGATGTGTATCTTTCACCAAATAATTACTGCAAAACTGGTTCTGGAAATCCAGGGTACTTTAGATTTGTTTTCCTTAAGTATCAGTTCATATTTTGAAGCTAGTAATAATTTCCAAGATTTGTGAATGTATAAGCAAAGTTATTACACAAAACTTTAAGAATTCTATTTTGATAATGTAAGTTACCAGCAAGAAACCAAGTCCTTTGTTTTTTTAGTTAACAAATACATCTTCACCACTGCTAAATATAACAAGCACTTTAGTGATTAACACTATTCTGTGATAACATACATACATATATATATATATATATATATATATATATATGAATGAAAATATATATAGAAGAAAAGGGTACAACAACCTAAAGTTTGCATAATTATGCACTTTTTATATATTATTGCTGAGTTACATAACATATTACTTGTTTTTATTGTTAATGCAATAAATGAATGAATGAAGGATTAGTTCACTGACCATGCTAACTGTGGGAGACATTGTATCAATTTCATCCTCATCAGACAGGTCAGCTATATTAACGGAGTTCAAATCAGCAATGTCATCTAAATCTTCTTCCCCTGTCAAAGTTGTGAGAGTATTTCCTAAAGCATTTAATCTTTTCCCAATGTTAGGATCCATGTGTACATCAATGCCACACATCTTCCACAGCACATTAAGAGTCCATGTTCCAGCACTGTTACTCTCTGTTTCAACAGAAATCAGAGAAACGTATCAGGATTATGCTTTTCAAAATTTAAAGATTGGAGCATGCAAAACTAAGATAGGGTGTTGCATAAATCCTTTTAAGGCAATCTTTATCTTATGGGATAGACACGCTAAGGAATATGTGAAGATTTTTAAACCAAATCACACATAATAGTTTGAAATATCTTTTATTGTTGATACACAGGAAACAAATACAATAAAGAAAAAGATGGACCTAGAAGATCCTTCAAATAGAGAATTAAAGCAAATGTAATACTCTATTCTTAAAGTTGACATCATATTCTATAATACATCATTCTCATATGTTGAAAAGAAATTATGCTAAAATGTGCCAAGATATTCTAGTGTCCTGATTCATTTGTTTAAAAATATGTACTACTTACTATGAAGAATCAAAGAAGGTAAGAGCTGAGACTGACAAGGTAGGAACTGAGGATCCCTGGCTACAGGGAAGCATTATGTACTTGTTGCTTCTAGGCTACCCAGAGACCAGTTGAATATCTGTTAACTTGGAAAGTCATGAGTAAAAATTAAAAGTTTAATTCTGGAGCATGGGTGTATATAAAGGATCCAATTTCTTCGCATCATGTTGGGCAAACAAATCTTTCAAGCTTAACTCTTATCTGCAATAAAGCTTCAGATCGGATTTTCCTTCTGTCAAAATGATTAAATGTCTGGAGAGCTAAAAGTTACTATCAAACCCTGGGGTGAAATCTGGCAATAGCAATCAGTTTGTTGTTGATGAATGTTAACTCTCTTAATTTAAACAGTGAGATAGGATGACGCATGCTAGGAAAAAAATACTTGTTCATAGTTATCAAAGTTGATTTGAAAAAGAATATTAAGACAACATTGTAAAATTCTGCTAATACAGGAGCCTAAATCTTACCTGCAGCTGCTTGCCCAGTTGTCCTTGAACACACTTCATAGGTGCCATCTGGTACTACACCTAAAGAATGAAGAAAATAAAACATAATGGACATACCAGTTTACCAAAGATTTGTTTTAAATTATAGGTGTATAAACATTTAAACAAAAATTGAATTAAATGTATTGTCAGGACTGGAAGCCTTCTTCCAGGCATTGGGCCTTCAGGACTGCCACATTTACTACTCTGGGAAAATGGGCGGGGGGATTGTATGGAGCATGGCTGCTATATAGTCATAATAACATTCCTTTCTCAGAGAGTCAAGGGCATCTTGCCCTACACCTGGAGGGCTGGAACTGGGAGGCATCTCCAGTTGGGACGGTGTTTTGGTTGGACCATGTGATAGACATGTAGGTGCTGGGCAGGTGCTGGACTTTCCTTTGGGTGGGGAAAACCCGGAAGCTTTCAGATTCAGGTTTTCCCAGTTGTGCCAATATGACAACTCTAATAAAATGGAACTTTGAGGAACTTCAAGCCTCGGAGTCTTTCTTCATTGGAGGTGTTACTTGGAACCCTGACATGTATTGTCCTTCTCAAACTTATAAGCCATTGATTTGGACAAATATAATACTTGGCAAATTCTTACTGAAATTCCCAGTTTTGTAGTTCTTACAAAGAGCAATTTTTCTGTGATGCAATATATTAAGAAGTTCATGGGAACTAACTCTATTACCTCTCTAAACTTAAACTATAGCCTAGAATATGTATTTTAAATTCTAAAAAGTCAAGTTACTAAGAAAAATGCTTACAAGCATTCATCACGAGATCTCCTCGTATTTCTGGCTTCCAATCATCCCAGCTGGTTTCAAAGCCATCAGCAAAGCGGATGCAGAAGTTTTTAAAATGACCTTTGCTGACCAGGGATTCTGAAGAGCAGGCAGTAATTAAAGTGCTTTCAATAGTCAGGACTAATGCAGAGCCAGTGTCCAGGTCAGTTGTGTGGGTTGTCTGCAGTAAGAAAAACAATAAAATTTGTTTATTTCAATATCAACTTTTTCAGAGTTAAGAGTTCTCCTCCCAATCCGTATAGTCTCTTTTTTCATTAGACACACCATATTCAGAGTTATTCTAAAATAAATGCTTTTCAATTAGCAAACCATTTATTTTTGAAATAGTTTATTAAAACTTGCCTTTAGAACAAAAGTACTACTTCTATATCAAGTCAAGCAAGTCAAAAATAAATATGCTTTAAGAAGCATTTTTAAAATATTAGGCTTTAAATAATAGCTAAATAATAGCAGAAATCTATATAATACAGTTTTAATTCTAAAATGAACTCAGCAATGAATGTAAGAATTTCACTATTAATATTTAGTTGCATTATATTAAACAGAAGGGGGTGAAATGCATGAAACATATCAAACTTGTCATAAGCAGTGCAATTTAAGAAGAAACAAAAAATGGAAAATTGGAAACTGTAACCTAAATATACAAAGGAATATTACCAATGTCCTATGTAATATTCATTTTTCTAGACATACATATGTATGTAATGCATATCATATAGAAAAGATTCAAGTTATATGCAAAGTTCAAAAGATTAACAAGAATTATTTTCAAAACTGAAGATTTTATCACAGAATCTAAATATGCATTTTAATAAACTGTTTAATCTTTAAACCAAGCATTTATTTTAAACAATAGTTCCGTTAGCTTTCAAATAACAGTTTCATTCTGGTAAGTAGCAAAGAAGTTAAAAAGATCTCTAACAGGACATTCATTTTATAGAACTATTTCAAATTGTTAGCTACAAAACAATTTAATTGCTTTTCTTTTTAAAAATCAGCACCATTTCCAAAGTATTTTGCTGCCACAATAATAAAATATCAAGGATTTTAAGAATTGTTAATCTGAACAAAAGTTAACAACTCAAATAGGTGTTCTTATTATCTTTAGTATTTACCGGTGGTGTGTTTGTAATTGGGAGACAAATTCCCAAGTCATTAACTGTTAGTTGGAGGAAAAGGGTTCCAAAAGCTTGAGCAGATGTCTGCTGTATTCCTGGTAGCATATCGACAATTTCCTTTGTAGCCCTATGAACATCTTTATTCAAGGCCATTCTCTGTTCATTCCAGTTATCATAAGCCGCTTTGTAATTCAGCCAAAAGAGCACAGCTATATAAACAAACAAATATATTTTTCACTATTTTCAGAAGGAAATACTACAGAATGTTAATTTCATGTTTTTATAATTATTCTTTCTTTATAAAAATTTTATTAAAAATTACAATTTATAACAATAAAAACTAATACAAACCTAAAAACTATAGGAACATACTAGGGCTGGTCAGTTGTTCAGATGCAGCTAAGAACAGGTACTCTGGAAAGGGATATTTCATGTGTTCCATAAAAGACTAAAGGCAAAAAAAGCCCATCTTCTATTACTAGACCTTTGAGTCTTGATCAAGGATTCCAAGATATTTTTTTAAAAAAATAAATAGGTTCTACTCCCTGAAAAAAATTGACTTTGGAACAGGTAGAAGTACAAATACACCATCTCTCCATTAAAGCAATTGTGTTTTTTTCCAAAAATTTATAGGTACCACACAGAAGTTTTCACTACAGTCATACAATAATGGAAACAGATCCTTTAAGTCAGGGGTGTCAAACTCGCAGTGTCACATTGTCATCATGTGACATATCATGACTTTTCCCCCCCTTTGCTAAAACGGGAGTGGGAGTGGCCACTGTGTGACGCCTCCAGCCCGTGGGCTGCAAGTTTGACACCCCTGCTTTAAGTTCTAAAGCACCTTTTCGGAATTGAATCCAACACACTACACAACCTTAGAATATCGATCTTTCTAAATTCTGTTCTACAACAAAGTAAATAAATGTTACAGCAAATCAAACCCGCAAAATTCCTACAACTGGCCTTTTAATGTAAAATTAAGGGACTCCTTTCCATATAGCCACGTCACTGTATATAGGCTGATCGGAGATGGGTATATAGGCTGATGGGAGATACTTTCTAGCAAGCAAAGTGACAACACTGTGGTTAACAAGACTTTTGTGCCTATGGAAATTGAGGAGTTCATTCTTAGAGTCTTGGAAAATGCTTGAGAAATCATTCAAAATACAAAGGAGAGGATAACTATATACAGTGATCAGACTTTCCTTCCCGCAGTCCTAATGAAACAAACCTCAAAGATTTGATTACTTACATTTATTAGAATTTATACCACAGGACTTTCAAAAAGTGCTTAACTTTCAAATGAAGCCTGTTTATATACTATGTTTTGGTGGCAAAAATTTAGTTTTCCAGTGTTCTTTTGATCTAGAGGACTAGAAAGAGTGAATGAATCTTGACAATTCCCTGTAAACTGATCAAACTGCATTTGCTCATAGTTTTGCTAATCCCCTATTTCAACCATAAGAAAGGGTGCTTATCAGAATTGCTGGGAAATGGGGCTGGGTAGAGGAAGAACCAGAAGTGTGCTTCTGTTTCTGGCCAAAATAACAGACATATTAGAATTCATGACAAAATTTGAGAATGTTCAAAGTTATTTACCATAGACAGGTTCAGGTCTATTTTTATAAACTGGAAATGCCATGGATACCACCTTTATTTTATCTTTATAAAATAAAAAGAGATTCAGCCCCATTAGTAGTACCTCTGTCAAAGGCCACAGGCTGAGCAAAAACTATTGGCCTATTCAGAGTAATAAGTACAGCTTCTCGATCTGACGAACCACTGATTTCTTCTCTAAGGGCATTTCTCAATCCAATTCTGGTTTTAAAGTAAGCAACTTGATGGAAGTCGGAGCCAGCTTCTTCATATACCTTTATATATTCAAAACATATTTCAAGTTAGAATACAACATGAATTCAGCAAAAACCAAACTTGATACTATTATTTATATTTATAATCAATATTATAATTGAATGTATAGATCTAAATTAAGAATAAGACTTGTAAATCACTTTATTTAGACAGTGTACAGTTACAGACCATACTCTAGGCACCAAAAGAAAAATAACATGAACTTGTACATAACAGGAGAGCATGACATAGTCTATCCCAGAATTTAGGGGAAGAGTTATGCCTTTTAAGATCAAATTCAAATTTCTAGGATCAGAGTGGCTCAAATCTTTAAGGAAATATTATTCCAAAGAGCAGGAATGCTTTGATGTACACATTATAAGTCCCATCAGATGAAGGAAACACAAAGTGTTTTAGCTTCGTCATATCTTACAGAGAAACATATAATACTAAAAAGGAAGAGAGTAGGGCAGTCCGTTACACACTTACATGGATTTTGAATTTCTCTTACAAACACAGCACATATATGAGAGAATCTGTATTTCTTTCATTAAAGAATTGGAGACTTGTTTAATATTAAGTGGAAATCAGCTTCAAAATTTGAAGAAAAAACAGTCTTTTCTACCTCTCACAGATTCTTTGGACTGAGCCTTAAATGCAGAGGTGTCCAACCAAGGCAACTTTAAGACTTGTGAACTTTAGATCCCGGAATTCTCCATCTAGCCATGCTGTCTGGTGAATTCTTGAAATTAAAATCCACAAGTCTTAAAGTTGCCAAGGTTGGACACACTCTGCTTTAATGTTTTGTTTTGTTTTAATCCTTTGGGAGGGAAAAGAGTATATTACAATTGGTTATGAAACTGTAATTACAGAAACTAATAATAAGCACTAACCTGATGTTTAACAATCTGTCCTAAAGCCAAATTTAAATCCACTTGGCATTTTCCAAAAAGTTTCAAATAACTGGTGCCACCAGGCATGGCTTTGGCTTGTATTCTATTTGAAAGCTCCAGTTCTATCAGTCCTGTTTCAAAGCGTACAGCCCACATTGATGGTGTTGTAGCTGTTACCTGTATTCCCTAGTAAAGAAAAGGTAAAAGGGGTCAGTTACTAAGTTACAAATGTGTCGAAACTACTTGAGATGTTAAATAAAATAACATATAAATAACATTCCTACTGCACACAAATACATAATTCATTCTATAGTTAATTTGTTTTTTAAAGAATTTCTTTGTCCTATTTGGAACACACCTAAACAAATCTCCAGATTCAAATAGAATAAAAATACCTTAAATTGAAGACTCAAAGAATAAAGGAGAATTTTTGGTTTTTCTCCATCATTTGTTCCATCATGTTCATTCCATAGAGGAATAGGTTGTTCCCCTCCTATAATATAATTACACAATTGTACACATAACTTTGTATCTTGTTATTAAAATCAATATTGATTTCATATTTAAGAGCCAAACTACACATGATTATCTGCCATTAGTTTTTAAAAAACTGCAATGAGCTGCATGGTGGTAGTAGGTGACTATGCCTAATGCATTTTTATTTCTGATCATTGGACTAAAATTTGACATCCTATTCCAGCCCAGCTATAAACTCTGATTTCTCTTTAAAAACAGAATAAAAGGCCAGGTAAATCTGCTCCTAAAATAAATTTGTTTCATGAAATGAAGAAATTCCGTAATCTTCAAAACAACGTAAGGTTATAATAAAAAAATGACTCCAAAGGTAATTATCTAGAACCAAAAATAAGGAGATTTTATTTTGAAAGTTGAAGATAGTTGAGAGTATGCAATGCTAGTGTTTTGCTTACCCTAAAATATGCTCAGATTTCTGAATACTATTTGTTTGACTTATAAAACAAATGCAATGATTTATTTTATACTGTAGTCTTTGCAGTAATTATTGACAATTGTTAAGTTAGTCCACATAAATCTTCATAAAATTTTAATAGAACTGAATGGATCTATTACAGCTTCAGTCCTTCAAATATTTATTTAGGAACAAACAGCATTAAATTCAATATTCATTTCTAAATGGAAAAACAAAAATACATTAAACACCTTTCTGAGACTTAAACATTAATAAATCCAAGAAGTCATAAATCTTAATTCTGGCCTTTATGGGATTGTATTTTATTCCAGGACAATTTTAATTTCATTGGTCTCATCAAATACTATATGATCTTCAAAAATATTTTAACAAAGGATATACACTCAGCACTTGCTTTTACCTGTAGAATTGATAAAGTATTAAAACAATAGATTATTTGTGTTTAATATAGCCTAAGAAACATTCTTGCTAGCCCATCGAGTGGCTTAATAAAAGTTTAAAGCCATTAGACTACCTGAGACTTTCTGTATTACTTCATTGACTTCTTTCATAAATACTTTCTGCACAAAAACCAAATGGTTCAAAAGATCTGTTGAAAGGTTATGCTCAAAGGACCCAACCTAGGAGAAATAAGATAATGTGTTAAATATTAATTCATGATATGTAATTTTGACTTTGTAAAATAATCCAAATTAAGAATTATGTTGAAAAAGGAAAATTTTCTTTGAGGTTGTGTTGACTGCTGTATCTATTTAATTTTATTTGCAGACATAAAGGAGTGATTTGACACTGCCATCTATCAGGATGTTATTTTTCAATGCCCCTATCTCATTTACAGACATAGTATTTCCTCAAAGTTTCCTGGTGATGTACTAATTAGACTCAATCATATTCATTTTACCGGCCTAGATATAGTCAACCAGTGGTACTATATGTGGAGATTAAAAAGGACTCAAAAGATACAATTTGGGATATATCAACTATTTGTCTCTAACAACTGATTACTTACAAAATACTGGGAGAAAACTATGAATCAATCATTTTGAGCATACAACATAAAAGACAAATTTTGTCAAATTAAAAATATGTTTAAGCCAATTCAAAAAAAAAATTGAATTCACAACTGCTTCTGGACTTCAAAATGGAAGGTTTTGATGGTTAGATTGACTTAGTTATAGAAACAGTCTGAATTAATTAGAAATGTAAAGCAAAAGGAAAAGCTATTGTACTCTCCTGCATTGAAAAGTCGGACATTACTGCTTTTTATGCTTCTTTCTTTAGCTTTTCACCTTTTCTTTTTCTTTGCCTCTTTCTTGACTTTTGTTTTTATTTGTATTTTATCTTATAATAAATTAAATTAAATTAATTTTAAATTAAAATAAAATTAAAAAAAGAGATAGCAGAGACAGTCCTCGACTTAGAACAGTTTGTTTAGTGACTGTTCAAAGTTACAACGGCACTGAAATAAGTTATGACCATTGTTCACACTTATGACCATTGCAGCATCCCTATTGTCAGGTGATCAAAATTCAGGGAGTCTGCAACAGGTTCATATTTATGTCCCAGGGTTATGTGATCCCCTTTTGCAACCTTCTGATGAGCAAAGTCAATGGGAAAGCCAGATTCACTTAATAACCATGTTACTAATTTAAGCAATGATGTGCTTAACAACTGTGGCAAGAAAGGTCATAAAATGAGGCAAATTTACTTAAGAAATGTCTTGCTTAGCAACAGAAATGTTGGGTTCAATTGTGGGTATACGTCAAGGACTATCTGTGAAGGCAAACTGTAATACAAACCTCAGCCACACAACGCAAATAGTTTCCCTGGAGATAATAGCCCTGTTTAGCTGGCAATTCATCTATACTCCATATTTGATCTGAGTAAGTATCATGTTCCTCCATAATATATTTGCCTGACATTGTCACAGGAGGAAGGTTGAGACTAGCTGAAGGAGGTATGGTAGACATATCAGTGGCAGACACTTTGGAAGTGAATCGTAACTTGTGATTTGGGAGTTCAAATGTAAATCTTGTTTGCGCACCTGGAAAAGGAAAAATATGTAAGCTCAGTGTGATAATCTCTTATAAGTACAGTGATTATAGAAATAATTTCTCACCTGCTGGTTTACTTTCTAAGTACAATGAACTACTTCCAAATGCACATGGATTCATATTTTTATTAATTTTTCTATAAAACCAAGAAAGTCAAGATACATTATAAATTAATGCATGAAGACTATGTAGTCTTTATAGATTTTTAGGTGAGGGCTACCCTAAAATTCAGAAGAGCAATTCTTATTCAAAATACTGTGAGTAATATCTTGTCTAGTGACAGTCATTTCAAATTTTGCAAGTTTCAAACAGACCAAGCAAAGAAACAAGCAAAGCTGCTTTAAATAAACCAATATTGGATTTGTGAGCATATTTTTACAGATAACACACTGCAAAATAGATGATATATATTCAATGTGAAAATATTTTTAGTAAGTTTGTGCAGCCCTTTAATTCAAATGAAAAAGGTTCAATATAAGACACAGGGGTATAAACATTACAGCTGTCTGCGAGCTGTTGCAGCAAGCATACATAGCTTGGGGATTTAGAGGGTAGCCCTTGATCCTGGAAAAACCCAAACACTACTTCAAGGGATGGCTGAAAGATACTACGTTCTTACTCCTGAAGTATCTTTTCCCTTCAAATTAAAAATGCTGCACAACCCAAATTTTTAATGTTTTAACAATATTTTCCATTCTCATTCCAATTTCTGCATCTTAAAATTTGTAGTCAATCTCATAAGAGAAACAGGATCCAAAGAATTACTGTAACTGACTATTTTAAATACATGAATTTGATTATCAATTATTCTGAATTCTGAACTGAGGAGCCTCAGAGAAGTTTACAATCAGGCATGAAACAGGGAGACAAAATTCCTTTGTTAAACACAGAAAAAATAACAGAAATATCCCACTGAAGGAGCTGTACAAATCTCAGTGGTATGTATTAGAATTTTAGTTGAATGGAATTACAGCTGTTACTTTAAGATGCTTCATATAATAATAAAATTCATTACCTGTCATTCCATGACTTCGCATTCTTCCCATTTTGTATTCCGCTTTCAATGAAGGCAAGAGTGCTGCTCCAATAGCAATTCCATCAATCATGGCACTGAATTTAAGAACTATCGGCTTCTTTTCCAAACCTTCTGGCAATTGTGGAAATTCATTTGTTTCCACCGGTGTCTGGTTTACACTTGTAGGTGTTTTTTCTGCAGGTAGTGGGGTTGCAATATCTTCTTTGGGAGGTTGTGAACTATTTATAAAAAGGGACATACAATTATCATATGTTCTAAAGAGTGTAATAGTGTTTTTGTCAAAGAACTGTAGTTAAAGTTGTGTAGTGAGCTAGGCTTCCACGTGATTGTAATACCTCTAGACAGGGAATGTAAGCTTACTAAATTTTTTTTTTTTTGAATTTATATCCCGCTCTTCTCCGAAGACTAAGGGTGGCTTACATTGTGTTAAGCAATAGTCTTCATCCATTTGTATATTATACACAAAGTCAACTTTTATTGCCCCCAACAATCCGGGTCCTCATTTTACCTATCTTATAAAGGATGGAAGGCTGAGTCAACCTTGGGCCTGGTGGGACTTGAACTTGCAGTAATTGCAAGCAGCTTTGTTAATAACAGACTGCTTAGTCTGTTGAGCCACCAGAGGCCCTTAAATAAATAAATATTTGTAAATAAATAAACAAATAAATACTTACACTGCTGATGGTTGTCTGATGAGATCCGATATTTGTTTTGAAAGCTGATGAGAACTGCGAACCATCATGCTGTGAAGAGTAGCTGGATGCTGAGGAATGTTGATGCTGATAGCACCTACTTTGAAGATGGCAGCATTGTTTGTTTTCACTCCTCTTTGGGCACTATAAAGAGCTTGCGATTTGGCAATACTACATTTCACCACAGTTCTAAAAAGAAAATACATACTTAGCTTCTTCAAAAACATTTAAAATATATCTAGTGGCCTTAGTGAGTCCATTTCATACTATCAAATAATATTAGCAGCCTATGTTCAGCTGAGCCTATTTAGTAAAATTATTCTTAATTGATTATAGGAAGGCATTTGATTGCGCTGAACACATCCAGCTGTGATCTACAGACTGGACCAGATCTGGGCATTCTATGGCCCACGGGCTAAATCTGGTCCTTTGGCTGTCTCTGTCAGGCCCACGGCAGCAGCCCTATAAGTTTGGTCCTCTACAATAGTTCCAGTTTCCCATGTGGCCACTTGGGAAAATTAATTGCCCACCCCCGGTCTGGACAGAACGTGGCAAAACAGATTGTCTCAGATTGGCAAAGGAATTAGACACAGGCGTATAATCACTCTTTAGTTATTTAATCTATGTGCTGAATATAGATTAAGGCAATCTGGATCAGTGAATATAGTTTTGGAGGAAGAAACATCAATAACCGATGCTTTGTTGGTGACTCTTATCTGTAAGGTCTAGTAATAAAGGTCTAGTGTGATAAAAATGGAATTAACAATAAATATAAAGAAGACCAAACTAATGAAAACAAAACATTAAAACTGATAATAAAGATATCTAGTAGATACCTTCTGCCTTTTAGGATCAACAATCAATAGTAAAAGAATAATAATATGCCATAAATTAGCATTTGGAACAGCAGCCATGACGGCCTTGGAAAAGATATTACAATGTATCTATATCTACAAATATCAGAGTAGTGCAAGCAATTTTATTCCCTGTAATACTCTATGGAAGCAAAAGTTGGACTTTGAAGAATCAGAAGGCAAAGAGTATTCATGTGATCATCCAAGAAAACAAACAAATGGACCTTCAAACAAATCAATCCAGATTTATCATAAGGTACAAATAACAAGGCTCAAATTATCATACTTTGGACGCATTATGTGAAAATTCAGTATTCTAGAAAAGGTTCTCATGCTAGGAAGATAGAGGGAAAGAGAAGATGATGCCAGTAGTGAGATGGATTAATTCAGTTAAATTGGTGATGGGTGTACTATTAGAAGAACTGAAAGACCAGGTTAGGGATACACTATCATGGAACAAATCAATTCATGTTGTTATGCGTCAATGAGGACTTCATAGCATATAATTAACTAAATAATTTAATACTCAAAGCTACTCAATAACATATGCAGCTTATTCAGATATGGCAAAAAAGTCCTGACTTTGTCACACAGTTATTCATTAGGATTAGACCTCCGTTTCCTCCCATCCCATTCCAATTGGAGAGGTATCAGGCTATGCAATGATAATATCTGTTTAGAAACTGTGCTATCAGCACGGCTGTGTGCATGAAAATATTATACTGTAAATGCTTACATTGTATACAGAAAAGCTCCTTTAGAAGAGACATTCCATGCACTTTTGAGATGGGATTTATACAAAAATTGTTACATATTTATGTGATATGTAACAATTTTTGTTGCAACATCTTAACAGCATTTAATATAACAATACTATAGTATAACAATAGGAGGGTCTTTGTTAATCAATGCAAGATCAGAACTATCATTCTTTATTAACCTCACAGAATAAAGTCAGTATTCTCAATATTCTCATAATGCCAATGAGTGACATTAGAAAAGTTACAAATTTAAAAAATTACTTTAAAAATATGAATTATTCTGCAAAGTGTCAGTTTGGTGTAGCGATTAAAAGTAACAGGCTAGAAAGCAGGGGAACATGAGTTCTAGTCCCGCCTTAAGCACAAAGCCAGCTGGGCCAGTCAATCATTCTCAGCTTTAGGAAAGAGGCAATGGCAAACCACTTCTGAAATCTTGCCAGGAAAACTACAGACTTGGCCAGGCAGTTATCAAGATCAACACTAGCCAGAAGATACCAAAAGAATCTCCAAGCCCCATTCTGTCAATAAATAAAAAGCATAAACTCAAAACTTCTAATATATGCCGATTCAAATTTCATATTGTATTTGTACTGTATTGCATAATAAAACTAGTTAAGTATACACAAAAATGCATCTTAACTGTACTACATACATCTTCAACTATACTACATTCTATCTGAAAGTCATTTAAAGACAACGTGACATACAGAAATTCCTGTTTGGCTGTGCTTGTTGGTGATGTAGGAAAATCCTCCAGCCTACATGTGAAGATTGGATGAAAGCAAAAACAAAACAAAGCAAATTAAGGAATAAAGAGTCATGCAGAAGAGTTAGTCAGATATTGTTAATTCAAAATATGCTTAAATACTTGAAAAATTATTATATAAGCAAGTGACAACTGGTGAATCTCAATACTCAAAAAATAATAAGCAAGCCATTCATTTCAGTATAAATACTATACTGATAATGTTTCTGGCTGCTCCAAAAGTGTATGCATGCAAAATTTCTATCAGATCAATAACTGGATAAATTTAATCAAGAACCTCTTTCATCTACTGGATCATACACTGAACTCTCAGGACAGATGCAAATTTATAAGAAGTCTTGTAGCTAATTCTTATTTTGTTATAGCATTCTTATTACTGTAATAAGGCATTTATACAAACAGTAATATATAATTAATACGTTTTATTTAAGTTTGTTAAATGCAAATTTATCCAGAAAAAGATTTCATAGAATTAACAGACTCTCAACATCTTTGATATGAAAATATATAGCACCTGGGAAAAAGTGATCCAAAAATTAGTTGATCCCATATTCTCTTAATCTTAAGTAATATATTTTATAAACAGAAAAAAAATCCATTATCTACAGTCATGTGAAAAAGAAAGTACACCCATTCTCCATTTTGGCTTTCTGTAATATGTCATGTGTTGTTGTTCATTTGAGGTTGTATTTACCTATTTTTAATAACTGTTAAGGACCAGATGATTTTTACTATGTAAACTGATTTGTAAAACCACAGAATTTAAAGAGAGCATACTTTCTTTTTTCACATGACTGCAGATAGATTTGTTGAAATATGTGAAAGTGAACTATCCAACATACTCATAGTGTCCTGACTATTCTATTTAAAGTGTTTAAGTATAAAATTGTAACAGCCATACATTTTCAAGTGTACAAGAAGCAGAAAATGAAATATATATATATAAGTAAAATATTCAAGGACTAAAATGCACAAAAAGGGAAACAATTATTTTAACATCAGATATACCTCATCAAAGTTAAATGATTAGTTACCAAGCAACACAGTATTTTAAAGCTTTCTAAAAATATTACTACTTCAATTAAGAATACTATGTTTTTTTTAAAAAAAGTTCTTCTAGGAAATCCTACACATAATTTAGTGAATTTGTCAAAAAAGAATCCAGTGAAAGTATTTATACAACTTTTTGTTTTTTTAATTATTCTTGCCAAAAATTCCATACTATAAATAACTATAGTGTTCAATAATGGCAGAATCATCAGAAAAAAATGGCAGAATGTCAGAAACAAAAAAAATAGGACCTAGAAAATAACAATAGGTTGATTGTAATTGTTATAGTTAGGTTAAATACATCTAATTGCTAGAACAGAAAAAAGACCAAAAGACAATATATTAGAGACATAAAATTAAAACATGGCAGAATTAACATAGTTTAATGATTTAATTAAAATCTTATTGTATCAAAATGGTCCTTGAGTCTTTACCTACTTCTTAAACATTGGACCTAATCTTTATACTGGGCATAACTTCTGTCTTTACAGATAAAAATTCAAATATAATTTTTTATTTCAACTCACTGGATATTTGGTGTGATCCCTTCCAGGAGAACAATATTAACACCACCTATATGAGCGGTAGCACTTGTCTCGGTCATCTTTTGGTGCAATACATCTTTAATAGGAAAAAGGATATTTAAACTAAAGTGAAAAATTATTTATTATTTACATTCATGTACAATTCTTGTTAGAAATACAACAGGCAAAATATAAGACCCTTATAACAATAAACATTTCTAACATTTTTTGAGAAAGTAGACTATATGGACAATATTAATAACAAATTTTGAAGTTAGAACATTTTAATATAATTTGGGCCAGACAACTAATATACTTTTTCAGTTTCTTATGGTTTTGCAAAACAGTGTAATAGTTATACCCTTCCTTTTATCCACTTAAAGTGGATAATACTTAAAGTGATCCATAATACCACCTCATTTTATTCCCCAGATAAGCCAACAAGGTAAGATAGCTAAGTCAAGGTAACCTAGTAAGCTTCATATAGGTAAGTAAGACTATGAACTCAAATCTCTCCAGTTTTAATCTGAGATTCCAAGCAATATCCTAATTACTTTTATATTAAAATACACTAAACAGAATCATCTTCATTATTTTAATAAGAGGAACATTTTTTCCAAAAGCAGTCTGGCTCGTATTGTTGTATCATGTATCTTATTCTATATCCGGCTTCTCACTTTTATTAATCAAAACAAATGTGTTCAATTAAAAACTTCTTACCTTTCATTTTTTCTTTGAGTGTAAAACTACCATGGATTCTCTTCAGTTCTGATTCCATTGTTAGCCCACCAATATCTGCTTCAAGATGTGTGCGGTTTACCATGCCAATTCCAAAGATTATTAGAGTCACATGCTGAGGTTCAGTTGTGACCAAACTACGTTTTCTCTGAGGTCTGCTCAAGCTGCTGCTATCCTGTTCATTTTCGAATGCAACTTTACATGCAGGTTCTGTAGGGCTCCGAATTCCTACAAGTCACGGAAATAAAACCAAGAAATATTGATAGGATTTAGTAAAAAATAATTATTTCATAAAAATATGCCCATCAAGTATGAATTTAACAAGGCAATACTTAACGCTTCTTTGTTGGAAGGGGTTTTCCCTGCTGTCTTGAAAGAGGCGGTGGTGAGACCCCTCCTCAAGAAGCCTTCCCTGGACCCAGCTGTTTTAGGAAACTATCGTTTTGTGGCGAAGGTTGTAGAGAGCGTGGCACGTCAACTACCCCAATACCTGGATGAAACTGTCTATCTAGACCGTTCCAGTCCGGCTTTCGGCTGGATACAGTACGGAGACGGCTTTGGTCGCGTTGGTTGATGATCTCTGGAGGGCCAGGGACAGGGGTTATTCCTCAGCCCTGGTCCTATTAGACCTCTCAGCGGCTTTTGATACCATCGACCATGGTATCCTGCTGCACCGGCTGGGGAATTTGGGAGTGGGAGGCACCGTTTATCAGTGGTTCTCCTCCTATCTCTCTGACCGGTTGCAGACAGTGTTGACAGGGGGGCAGAGATCGACCGCGAGGCGCCTCATGTGTGGGGTGCCGCAGGGGTTGATTCTCTCGCCTCTCCTGTTCAACATCTATATGAAGTCGCTGGGTGAGATCATCAGTGGTTTTGAGGTGAGGTACCAACTGTACGCTGACGACACGCAGCTGTATTTTTCCACCCCAGGCCACCCCAACGAAGCGGGGTGTCCCGGTGTCTGGAAGCTGTACGGGTCTGGATGGGGAGAAACAGGCTCAAGCTCAATCCCGCTGTGGATGCCGGCACCCCGGTACAGTCAGTTGCAGCCGCGGCTGACTGTTGGGGGCCAGTCATTGGCCCCGATGGAAAGGGTGCGCAACTTGGGCGTTCTCCTGGAGGGGTGGTTGTCTTTTGAAGATCACTTGACGACTGTCTCCAGGAGGGCATTTTATCAGGTTCGCCTGATTCGCCAGTTGCGCCCCTTCCTAGACCGGGATGCCCTATGCACGGTCACTCATGCTCTGGTTACCTCTCGCTTGGATTACTGCAATGCTCTCTACATGGGGCTCCCCTTGAAGAGCACCTGGAGGCTTCAGTTGGTTCAGAATGCAGCTGCGCGGGTGATAGAGGGAGCTGCTCGTAGCTCCCATGTAACACCGCTCCTGCACAGACTGCACTGGCTACCTGTGGTCTTTCAGGTGCACTTCAAGGTTTTGGTTACTACCTTTAAAGCGCTCCATGGCTTAGGACCGGGTTACTTACGGGACCGCCTACTGCTACCGATTACCTCCCACCGACCGGTGCGTTCTCACAGAGAGGGACTCCTCAGAGTGCCGTCCGCCAAACAATGTCGGCTGGCGGCCCCCAGGGGAAGGGCCTTCTCTGTGGGGGCTCCCACCCTCTGGAATGAACTTCCCCAGGACTACGACAACTACCTGACCTTCGAACCTTTCGCCGCGAGTTGAAGACCTACCTATTTATTCGCGCAGGACTGGCATAGAAATTTTAGAAATAAATTTTTAGTAGTTTTAATATTTTGATTTAATTTGGGGTTTTTATGTTTTAATAGTTTTAATCTGGCCTGATGTTTAATAAGATTTTTATAATTGTTTTTACTGTGTATATTGTATTGTTTTTACTTTGGCTGTGAACTGCCCTGAGTCCTTCGGGAGAAGGGCGGTATAAAAATCTAAATAAACTAAACTAAACTAAACTAAACTAAACACTGTTCCCTGCTGAATTCAATATTTTATTTATTTTTATTTATAATTACATTTCTATACTGCACCATCTCCCGGAGGACTCAGGGCGGTTTACAGCCAAAATTAAAACACACACACCAACACTATATATATATATATATAATAAATAACAATATTTAAAAACAATTAAAAACAAATATTTACTGGCCGAATCACTAAAACGGTCAGAAACCCATTAAAATTTTGCTAAAATATGTCTTAGGCTAGTCCTGCTCGGTGAAATAATAAGGTCTTCAGTTCACGTTTGAAGGCCTGGAGGTCGGGGAGTTGGCGTAACCCCGGAAGTAGCTCGTTCCATAGGGCTGGTGCCGCCACAGAGAAGGCCCTCCCCCTGGGGGCCGCCAACCTACATCATTTGGTCGACGGCACCCTGAGGAGGCCCACTCTGTGGGAGCGCACAGGTCGTTGGGAGGCAATCGGTGGCAGAAGGCGGTCTCGCAAATACCCCGGTCCTAAGCCATGGAGCGCTTTAAAGGTGGTAACCAGCACCTTGAATTGCACCCGGAAGGCTACCAGCAGCCAGTGCAGGCCGCGCAGGATGGGTGTTATATGGGAGCAACGCGGTGCCCCCTCTATCACCCACGCGGCCGCATTCTGGACTAGCTGGAGCCTCCTGGTGCTCTTCAAGGGGAGCCCCATGTAGAGAGCATTGCAATAGTCCAGGCGGGAAGTGTCGAGGGCATGAGTGACCGTGTGTAAGGAGTCCCGATCAAGGAAGGGGCGCAACTGGCGAATCAGGCAAACCTGATAAAATGCTCCCCTGACAACGGCCGTCAAGTGTTCTTCTAAAGACAGCCGATCGTCCAGGAGAACGTCTAAGTTGTGCACTCTTCCCCTAGGGGTCAGTACTTCCTCCCCCAACAGTCAGCGATGGCGTAAGCTGACTGTACCGGGACGCCGGACCCCACAGCCACTCAGTCTTGGAGCGGTTGAGCTGGAGCTAAATATGTCTTTAACTTTCAAATCTGTACTGTTTCTTATCTTGTAGGCTGTTTTATTTAGCCTTAAAAATATGAATATGTTAAATACAATTAACACATTAGATAATATGCATCTTCATATTAGGATTTCAGTTTTGTAAATTGATGATACTTGCTTCACATAGATAAATGAATTTAATGAAAATTGGTGGCACTTTGTATTCTTCAAAATGTCAACATTTTAATTAAAATTTCAATAAATTCAACTTAACAATGAATGAGAATTGTTTCTGATTAATCAGAATTAAAATTTAAATAAGCTAATGGAACAATAAATAATTAATTAGGACAATTAATCAGAAATTGAAATAGTTGTAATGTGGGATCTGTAACTAGCTACGTACAGAGAGTGTTATTTTGATGCAGTAAATACAGGCTACCGTAACTACAGATTAGAAGTTAGGTGATGTTTTAGTCCTGCTCTAGGCACTGAAGCCAACAGGCTGAGCCAATCATTCTATTTCAGCCTGAGGAAAAAGGCAAATGGAAAGTTACTTCTGAAAATGTTGCCAAGTAAGCTCATAGACTTGACTATCCAGGAGTGAAGATTGACTCAGAGCGACCAAAACAACTGTTTACGTATTTGATCTCACATTACTTGTGAACATCAAATAATACATATAAATAATGGGATTGAGAACTTTCACATTGCCTTCATTTTTTTATTTGTGTGTAAACAAAAATTTTAACCGTCAGCTACAAGATTATATTAGATAGCCAAGGATTGGATTTTGATATGAATATTGTTGTGATGCTCAAAAGCAGCCGCTGTCAAAAGCTACCATTCTTATACATAGGATTTTGCTCTTAATGAGTTTTCTAAGTGGTATAAATTCTAACTTTCTAGATATGGCAACAATGCACAGTAAATCCAATTATCATTCCTTGCATGAAAAATCATAAAACTACTAAATCCAGAGTTTCTTTTATTAAAGGGGTTTTGATCCTGTGTCAAAAAAAGGACTTATGCCTCATTCATCTACAAAGCAAAGTGTCTTCTAGATATCAAGTCTTCACATTTTATATGTCTTTTTTCATTTAAATTTATTAGGTTTTATTCTTTTCCTATTATTTAAGTTACAACTTTTCTGCATTATTGAAAACAATTGGGTATTAAACAGTAATATTTGCTTTCTAACTGAACCATTTTAATTGCCAGTTTGCCAAAATTAATTACCAATTTTAGAATTAAATTTTTTATTTAGCTTTAGAAAAAATAAGTCCCTATACATCAACATAGAAATCTGTTTCTAACTGTGAAAATACCAAATTATGAAACGTGCATCATAACAAGAGTTATGTTATGAAGGCAGGCAGGCAGTTAATCAACAGGTTTGATCTAGTGATGAAGGCACCAGATTGGAAACCAGAAGACTGTAAATTCCAAACTTAGACATAAAAGCCCCTTTGTGACTTTGGACCAGTCTCTCAGTCTCATAGCCCAACTCAGCTCAGAGGATTGTTGTATAAATTGGAGAAATAAGGAATATTAGGTAAGTTTGGCACCCTGAGTTACTTCTAAAAATAATAAAGGTGGATATGTATGTATATGTAATGTAGGTATGATGCAAACTCTGTTCTTTGGGACATTGCATGCAGGAATATAATGAGCAGAATGTAATCCATTTGCCCTCTCCAAGAGAGGCAAATTATGGTAATTCATCAAAGATTTTCTTACCTGCTGGATAAAATGTTTCAGAAGATTTTTCTAAAATTCCTGTTGGATCTGAGATAAGAGAATAAAAGTTCAACAGTTTATACATATTTTGCCAGCACTCTGCAGAAGGTTCACTCTGTTCCGACACTGTAATTGAATCAGAGTCATCCATATGAATGGTGACATGGTCAACAACATCCCTGGAACCTTTTCTGGATACTTTAGAAGTCCTTCTTTCTGCCCTTCCCAGTGAATTTTTATTCCGAGATTCTTTTTTATTGTTCTCACTGTTTGATCGTTTATTTTTTGCATTGTTCACTCTGTTGACACCATTAAGACTGCCTCGAGAACTGCGACTGAAATCGGAAGAACGGAAGTCTCTGTGTTTCCGAGTTTTAAAGGTTGGTGTTGGAGAAGCTGAGCCAGCTGTATATCTACTAAGTTTGATGTCTGTTTGTGTAGCTTTAATATCATCTATCATGGTGCTGAATTGGTGAATAAGTCGAACAAGTGCCATATCAACATGCTGGCTTATAGATTGACAAGAGATTGTAAAATTGCAATGAAACGTGCTATAATGACGTTTGTTAAAGTCATGAAAAGAAAGAGCATTGGTAGAATTTTGAGGTGTATTCACCGACTTCTCCATTATAACAGCACTAATACTAAAAGTTTCCAACATTAATGCTGGTTTGAATTCAAGTGGAGGAAGATTTACTAATCCTTGCCTAGGAAACAAAAACACAAGAATTACTCTTACATTAAGAACCATAAAAGCAACTAAAATTACATTATTTAGATAACATTTCAGAAAGTGATATCCCAACTACATCATTATCTAATTTGCCTGCTGCATGCCATTTCATAATTTTCTTAAGGACTACATTATTTCTGACTTCATAAAGAGGAAAATAAAATTTAAAAATGTTTAATGTGAAATGTATTTTTGGAGCTTGAGTGTCATACCTTTGTGCTCTTTTGCTTCTTCTCTCTTTTGCTGTATCTGAATCAACAATGTCTGCCCTAAGGCAATCCAGAGTTCCTGAGAATGAGAGATGTTCACCAAAGTACATCCTGTAGCACAATGGTACTACATCCTGAGGCTGAATTCCTGTGTGGCTCAGAAGAGGTTTGAAAACAACCTATCAAAAATAAAGTCAGGCGTTCTTAAATCGTAACTATTGAAATTGTCATTCATTAAATGTTACTACACTTTTGAAAATCCTTCCAATGTTTTAAAGCAGTGAAAGATTGCAGGTTGACATAATTTATTTAGTGTCTATGTGTATCTTTTAATTTAGTGTGCAATTAAACAAAAAGAAGGAAGAACAATAATAATATTTTAATTTGTATACCGCCCTTCTCCCAAAGGACTCAGGGCGGTGCACAGCCAGAATAAAATACAAAAAGAACAACACATACAATACTAAGAACAACCCTTAAAAAACTTATTCAATTGGCCAAATTTAAACACCCTATAAAATTTACAAAAATTTAAAACCCATAAAATCAAATTAAAATTTTAAAAAATCAAGCCAGTCCAGCAAGGCGGAATAAATAGGTTTTAAGTTCGCGGCGAAAGGTCCTAAGGTCAGATAGTTGTCGAAGTCCAGGGGGAAGTTCGTTCCACAGGGTAGGAGCCCGCACAGAGAAGGCCCTCCCCCTGGGGGCCGCCAGTCGACATTGCTTGGCTGACAGCACTCTAAGGAGCCCCTCTCTGTGAGAATGCACCGGTCGCTGGGAGATAGAAGACGGCAGTAGACGGTCCTGTAGGTATCCCGGTCCTAAACCATGGAGCGCTTTAAAGGTAGTAACCAATACCTTGAAGCGCACCCGGAAGACAACAGGCAGCCAGTGCAGTCTGCGCAGGATAGGTGTTACATGGGAGCTCTGAACTGCTCCCTCAATAACCCGCACAGTCGCATTCTGGGCTAACTGGAGTCTCCGGATGCTCTTCAAGGGGAGCCCCATGTAGAGAGCATTGCAATAGTCCAAGTGAGAGGTAACGAGAGCGTGAGTGACCGTGCATAGGGCATCCCGGTCCAGGAAGGGACGCAACTGGCGGATCAGGCGAACCTGATAGAAAGCTCTCCTGGAGATGGTCGTCAAATGGTCTTCAAAAGACAACCGTCCATCCAGGAGCACGCCCAAGTTGCGTACCCTTTCCATCGGGGCCAATGACTCGCCCCCAACAGACAGCCGCATCTGCAGCTGACTGTACCGGGGTGCCGGCATCCACAGCCACTCCGTCTTGGAGGGATTAAGCTTGAGCCTGTTCCTCCCCATCCAGACCCATACGGCTTCCAAACACCAGGACAGTACTTCGATTTCTTCGTTGGGGTGGCCTAGGATGGAAAAGTACAGCTGCGTGTCATCAGCGTACAATTGGTACCTCACCCCAAAACCACTGATGATCTCACCCAGCGACTTCATATAGATGTTGAACAGGAGGGGCGAGAGAATCGATCCCTGTGGCACCCCACACATGAGGCACCTCGGAATCGATCTCTGCCCCCCTGTCAACACCGTCTGCATCTGGTCAGAGAGGTAGGAGGAGAACCACCGGTAAACGGTGTCTCACACTCCCAGACCCTCCAACCGGCGCAGCAGGATACCATGGTCGATGGTATCGAAAGCCGCTGAGAGGTCTAATAGGACCAGGGCAGAGGAGTAACCCTTATCCCTGGCCCTCCAGAGATCATCCACCAACGCGACCAAAGCCATCTCCGTACTGTATCCGGGCCAGAAGCCGGACTGGAACGGGTCTAGATAGACAGTTTCATCCAGGTACTGGGGAAGCTGACATGCCACTGCACTCTCTACAACCTTCACTGTGAAGCGGAGACTGGAGGGTAATTTCCTAAAACAGCTGGGTCCAGGGAAGGCTTCTTGAGGAGAGGTCTCACCACCGCCTCTTTCAAGGCAGCGGGAAAGACCCCCTCCCGCAAAGAAGCATTTGTAATCCCCCGGAGCCAGCCTTGTGTCACCTCCTGTGTGGCCAGCACCAACTAGGAGGGGCATGGGTCCAGTAAACATGTGGTGGCATTCAACCTTCCCAGCAACCTGTCCATATCCTCGGGAGTCACAGGGTCAAAACTATCCCAAACAGCCTCAACAAGACGGGTCTCGACACTCTCGCCTGGATCTACCCAATTTTGATCCAAACCGTCCCGAAGCTGAACGATTTTATCGTATAGATAACCGTTAAACTCCTCGGCACACCCTTGTAATGGGTCCTCCCGCCCCTCCTGTTGAAAGAGAGAGCGGGTCACCCGAAACAGGGCGGCCGGGCGGTTATCTGCCGACGCAATGAGGGAGGAAACGTAGGAACATTTCGCATCCCTCAATGCCACTAGGTAGGTCCTACTATAGGACCTAACTAGTGTCCGGTCAGCCTCAGAACGGCTGGATCTCCAGGCACTCTCTAGGCGTCTTCTCCAGCGTTTCATCTCCCTCAGCTCCTCGGAAAACCAGGGAGCTGGTTGAGACCGACGCTGGGTCAGAGGCCGCAAAGGCACGACATGGTCCAAAGCTCCAGCCGCGGCCTGTTCCCAGGCCGCAACTAGCTCTTCAGTCGTGCCGCGGGCCAGATTCTCGGGAAACGGCCCAAGTTCCGTCAGGAACCTCTCTGGGTCCATCAGGCGCCTGGGACGGAACCAATGCACTGGTTCCGTCTCCCTGTGGTGGTGGGTAGTGGTTAGAAAGTGCAGGTGAAGGAGAAAATGATCTGACCATGACAAAGGTTCGACAACTAAATCATTTGAAATCAGATCATTCAACCACTGGCCAGAGATAAAAATCAAATCTAGGGTGCCTCCCCCGATGTGGGTAGGGCCGTCAACTAATTGAGTCAGGTCCATGGCCATCATGGAAGCCATGAACTCCCGAGCCGCCGAGGATGCCGCGCCAGTTGATGGCAGATTGAAACCCCCATGACCAACAGTCTAGGTGTTTCAACTGCCAGCCCAGCCAGCAACTCCAACAGCTCGGGCAGGGCTGTTTTCACGCAGCAAGGAGCCAGGTACGTGATCAACAAGCCCACCTGTGTCCTACGACCCCACTTCACATAGAGGGATTCACACCCAGCTATCTGAGGCACAGTGGTCTCCCTCGGTTCCAGACTCTCCTTGATGATAACCGCCACCCCTACCTTGGGCCCTCGGCTGATGGAATGCTCGGAAACCTGGTGGGCACATCTCTACTAGGGGAACCCCCCCTTCGGTGCCCAACCAGGTTTCCGTAATTCCCATAACGTCCGTGGTCCCCTCCTGAATTAGATCTGAAATCAGGGGGGCTTTGTTAACCATGGACCTTGCATTACATAACATCAGCCGAAGGCCCAAGTCCCGAGTACTCTGGCCACTCGGGGAACGGGAAAATTCTGGGGGGCCGGAGCGCGTGATCACTCTTAAATAGCGAGGGCGTACCCCCAAAACAAGATGTGCCCCCCCCCTTCTGCCATATCTGCCTCTCCCACTTACCGTATTAATAACACAGCCCTGATAAACTGGAACGAGACCCTCCCCCGCCACCTTCGGACCTGCTAAATTACCGCCGCGAACACGTGTTGGACTTGGCTCCCTCCCCAACAGGTTTTCCCCCCACCCATCCTCCCCCCCAACCCAGACCCGTCAATTCCCCTCCTCCCCTTAAAATTCCCATTAAGACTCCCCTTAAAAAGACAATTAAAACAATTTGTTAAAAATCCCCTAAGCTTCCTAGATTTAGCATGTCAACTCTCGGGGTTCCAAAACCCGTCCTCAAGATGGGCCCTCGATAATGTGGAGGGCCAAACCTGCGAGAGAGGGGAATCTCACAGGGCAAGAAGGTCCGCAGTTGAAAATATCCGCATGACAAAAAGTACGGTTAGCAGTCCATCCTGGCCGGTCAAGATGTCACTACAGCAGAACGAGGCTCCCCGGCTGACAGAATGGACCGTGGACTTCCAGGACTCCGTGGGGTCGTTACTCCACCACCAACCCAAATCGGCCACCACTCGCCCCAGGTCCAGATGAAACCAGCCACTCTCCTCCGAGCCAATCCAATAGGCCTTGATATTAAAAGCCAATATGGGCCAGGGACCCAACACCAGGCGCCAAAGAAACCAGAGGTCGGGGTCCTGGCCTAAATCCAGCCACGGAAAGGCCAACGTTGCTGCCCTCGCCACCAGCAAAAGTCCATTGCCGCCGCCGCCGACACCGACACCCCCCGAAGGCGGAGGCCAGGAAGAGGGCCTGAACCTGCCTCGAGCCCACTCTTCGGCAGCTTCCACCCTCAGGTTGTTTCCTCCAACCTCCTCTGGCTCTTCAAACATAGCCTTGGTGAGGGCCTCGACTATCCAGGATAGACCCATCAGGAGGAAAGGCCGCCACACCGCCGCCGCCCAGAACTCCATGCCGCCACCGCCACTGCTGCCACCATCCTGGGTCATCCTGGGCCGAACTGCAGAGGGCCCGAAAAGAGGGCCAGCCTCGACCTCCAACTCCCTCTTCAAAGGCTGGACCCTCCAGATGCCTCGTCCGACCCTCTGCCTCTCCAGCCTCTCCAGCCTCTCCAGCGTCGATGAAAAAAAACCTTCAGCCCCTGGGGGAGGCTGCCACTGCCGCCGCCGCCGGAAACCGGAAGTCATGCCGCAGCCGCCGTGGCCGCCGCCCCAGCAGAAGACCGAAGGCAACGCTGGGCCTGCCGCTCGTCCCGGACCACCAGCTTACCACGAACGCTGGGTAAGATGTTCCCCCGGCAGGGTCTGGGACCAGAAGGTCAAAAAACAAACCCCTCTTGGTCCCAGATCCCTAGGAAAGGCAGCCATCCCGTTCAGTCGGAATTTTCACTGCGCCATCTTGGAGCATGCGCAGAAATGTATTTATAATTCTCATGCCAATGACATAATTGAAATTGGAGAGATGAAAACCTAGAATTGTGAAAACTATTATGGAGATAGGAAATGCCTGTCTCCAATTCTTAAACTGGAAAAGAATTATGATGATTTGAAAAGTCAAGTGGAAAAAGCTTCAGATTTAAACCCTAGGTCTAATATATAAATATAGAGCTTGAATATTTTATCTTCCAGTAGAAAACCTCCATATATACAACTTTTTTTCTGCAACAAAACAGTTTAATTAGATTGGTATAGCCCCCAAAGTCATGCACCTTGGCTTTGTGCCTAAGGCAGGACTAAAATTCAGTCTCCTGATTTCTACACTCGTGCCTTAACCACTGTACAATAAACTTTATTTTTCATGCCTGGCCTCCAATTTTAAAGACAAACATATACCTGTGCATCAGCAAGTTGAACAGCAGGGAGTCCCTGGTTAGCTTCCTCAATACCAACAATATCATCTTGGCTAGTACTATGTTGTGAATGTGTTCCATCCAATGTATTTTGGTCACTAGACATTACTGTATTGAAGTCAGATGCTGATGGTATAGTTGGAAGATTTGGAGCCACACCTATAAAACAGTTCCTATATTAATTTTCTAGTAGCAAACTTAGTTCTACTATATTCAGGATTCAGAAAGCTTAAAAATTATTCAGATAAAAGAAAACTTCAATCCTAAGGATAATACACTCTGTGTGACATCAATTTCAGCTGATGTACGTAAGCATCTCTGTGTGTGTGTGTGTGTGTGTGTGTGTGTGTGTGTGTGCGTGTATACATACATATAAACATACATCACTATTGACACAGAACGATCATGAATTCCAGCAGGTGAAAAATAGCCAAAAAGTTTTTATCTCTTCAGAGCCTAAAATATCCACACAATTATCTTACATTGTTTTTATTACTAGATAAAGCACATCAAACAAATACTGCATTCACCTCAAAGGAATTTTTTTTCCCAAGTACAGTCTCAGTTTTACTGAGAATGTAGTTAATTGTGAAAGAGGAAGTTTTTTCATTCTAAAATTTCTTGAGGACAGATTATTGCCTTGAATTCAGGACCATACCCCTTTGGGATAACTATTAGTAATCAAACTTTCGATTTTGAGAATGATAATATATAGACTTTTTTCTTAAGGTCAAAAGGTATAAATATATCATTATATTCCAAACTGACTTCAATGGGACAGTTACTAAGAAAAATCTTCTTTGATGATTTTTTGAAAATGTTTAGATGATGCTATTAGAAACAGGATAATGGGCAAGTTTATCATTAAGAGTTCACTTTATATTACTATTTTAAATACCTCAAGTTCAGTAGTATATTCTTTGAATTTTTCATTTCAATTAACAAGCACAGAGTAGATTATTTTTAAAGATAGCTTTTACTTTATTTTACTTAGGCATTTAGTTATTGTATTAAAGCGAATTTCAGAATACCTGCTGGAAGACTGTTGTGACCAGTTTTGGTGGCAGGAGATTCTTGAGCCGTATTTCCTCTATTGCCAACTGCATTTGACATCCAGTTATAAAAACTCACAGACGGTTCGGATAATAATGGATGTTCTGATAGAATTTCAGATTGCATGGTGTTTGCTAGATAGGAATAAAAACAATTAAATACGGTAAGTCCTTAAAAACAAATGTTGATAATATATTTTTCAAACCAATTTGAAACTCATTATGCAAAAAATTTGTACTCTACATACATTTCTGTCACTGATGATGAAGTGTCAACCAAGCATTAAATATTGGCCAATTTCTTGTTAATAAAAAAAAATCTAGAAGAACTTTTTTTGCCCTATTACAATGAAATTGTACAATGATCCATAGAAATTAGATTCTATGTATCTCTATAGAAACTAGATCTCTACTGTAATCCAAAGGAATTGGGACACTAATACATTTTAGTAATAATAAGAGAAGAGAAAAAACTGCAGAAAATAATAAAATACAAAGACAGCAAATACAAACACACAGTGGCAAAAGAGAGCAAAAGTAATAGTAATAGGCATCTTGGTTATAATCCCAAAACCATTGGGGCACTATTTGCACACCATTAGCATTGTCAAATTCAACATTAATCAATTGTAAAAGGCAGATTTACTTGGAACAGTTTACATCCTGCAGTGGTATCTGTAACAACACTGAACATCAATATTTGCCTATCCTGGGGTCCTAGGGAAGGACTTGATAGTCAGGCAAAAATATCAAATCTAGTCTGAACATCTGACTGACTGTGTGACAAACCATAAAAACCCAAAGTAGAAATGATTTAAAAAAATCTAGTCAGATTCTAGGCAGATACCAGAAGGCACAATGGAAAAAAAAAGCCATATGGCCATATTTTTATAAATTACAGAAAAAATAGTTTACCAATAGAAGTTCTATAGAACTGAAATCTATACAATAAACTTTATTGGAATTACATTTACACAAATATACACAGCATACAATTCAATATGTTACAAAACTGTCTACAAATTCTTCTTCTACTTATTTATTAGGTCATTATTAGGAGGCTATAGCTTAAATAAATAAATGAGACAGACAGCAGACAAACATCTAAGTAACAGACCAAGAAGAAACATTTTACACTTTGTTTTTAAGTCCAGATACTGACACAAGAATAAATTATACTTTATTAAAAAATATTCCAAAAGTAATATAGATCTCTTTTGGTAACAGTGTTTGTACCAGCTGATTTATTGCCACTTTAATCAAGTTTAGTTTTAAGAGAAGTGGCTATGCAGTTTACATCTGAACCTGTGCCCTGGTGAAAAGAAAATTGCTATAGTTTATTGAGAATTCTAAGGTAATACTAAAAGTATTCAGTATTTAGTAAGTAATACTAAAAACAATGAATAGTGTGATATTAAGCCATCATTCATTGCTTTCATCAATAAAATGTAACAGCAACAAAATGATTTCTACCTGTTCTTGTTAAAGAACTACTTTTGGGGGCGGTGGTATTTTTTTGAGGAGTCCCCTCCAAAAGATTATGTAGGCTAGGAAAACTTCCAGTCAAATAGCTAAGTAAACTCTCTTTTCTTGGACTTTCTTTAACAAGTAGCCCAGAACGACCAACATGCATTGGTGAGTCTGTAGCTGTATCTCCACTGGTATAGCTCAGAGAATGATATGGATGGATACCCTGAAAAGCAAATACACATAGAATGTAAATAAGATAACAAGAAACCAACTCCACTACATATCCATTGCTAATTCCCACTAAATTCAATCTGTTTTCTGTCCAGTTTTCTTCACAGTATAAGAAATAACTGGTGATCACAAGAACTCAACCTGAATAAAGCTCTACCTGGAGATGAAGTGGTAAATGAATTGTTCATATTTTAATTATAAGGAATGCTAAGATCTAGATACAAAATTATTTTTTATATTTTTTCTTCAACAAAAATATATATGTATGCATAGGATATAAAATTTCATACCGATGTGGAATAAAACAGATTTACCTTTATTTTAAGGCCAGAATCACTATGAGTATGAGTCTTTGATAATTTCCTCATAATCTCAGCGCCAGTTACAGGCCCAGCAGCTGGTGGGGGACGTGTACCACTTCCTTCCAGAAGCATTGTATGTTCACTGACAGTAGCTAAAATATTTGACAAATGGAGAAATTATCAAGAGGATAAATCTAGCCAAGACAATTAGGTATTGCTTAACTGCCAACAAATTCATATTAATATTAGGTATCCAAAATTCAAGAAAAATTCTGAAATTTGAATCAGCTCATTCAGTGTTAATAAATATTGGACTCTTGTTACAAGTATTTTTGATTAAACAACTTTCCTTAATTTACATTAATCATGCATAGTCTTCGACTTATGATCACAACAAAGCCCAACTTTTGACTAAGCAAGGCAGCTGTTAAGTGAATTTTGTCCCATTTTACAACCTTTTTTCGTCACAGTTGTTAAGCAAATCAATGCAGTTGTTACATGAATAGTACAGTCATTAAGTGAATCCACCTTCCCCCATTGAAGCTAAATTAATGTTTCTAAGTCAAGGATTACCTGCACTGAAAATCATGGAGTGCATACATTTTATTGCAGGGGTCACAACCCCTAGGGGACCCCAACCCCCTAGGCCAAACTCCAGGCAAATGAGCACAAGCAGCATGTTTGCACCATTTGCGTAAGCAGTGTGCATGTCCGCGCTTGCACAAATGGAGCTGCCCGGGCACGCTTACCCACCGCACACATGGACTCATCCCTTCTCTCCCTCCACTCACTGGTCCGCAAAGCTGGAAAGGTTGGGGAACTCATATTGTATATATAATTTTGTCAAAACTTCCAAGGATTTTTGATGTCTGTTTACTAGATATTTTCCAGAATAAATAATCCAAATGCAATTCAACACAATTAAAAAGTTACTTAAACGCATTTATTCATCTTTTTTTAAATTAAGGTGTTTTAATAGTTATGGTGTTATCTCTTTATGGACAACCAGCCCAGATTTGGGTGTTCCACCGCTACTGCTTCATAGGTAGTTTTAGGCCATGGCTGGGAATCCAGTTGCTCAGTTCCACTTAATGCACCACCATCCTAACCTAATCTACCTTGAAAGGCAGTCACCAATTATCTGAACAAATTAAAATCCAGTTGTTTTAAACAGAAACACAAAAAAAGAAAAACAAATTTATAAATGCAAATATTCTTTCTTCACAAGAAAACATGAAGAAAAAGAAATGGTTATTGCAGATCTTGGTTTCTGAATATATAAATTACAGTCCCCCTTAAAATGCCCACTCAGTACAGGTCTTTGCTTAAGTGATAGGCCAGGATTACAATTCCGTATATGTATTAAATTTAAGGGAATCAATTTATCAGCTACCAGCTGTACAAATAAGGCAGGAAAAGAAAGAAACAGCAATATTTGAATAATATAATTCAATAATCTCAGCAAAACAGTAAGTAGTAAAACTGAAGCTGTATTTTTTGAAGTTCTTCTATTTATAACATTTTCGCAGCCTCCCTCTCACTTTTTAATTATTGTGATTATTAAATTTTAAAATTATATTCCTTATGCTACTGTAAGTATCTATATTTTTCCCTGTGAATTATCTTAGAATATTACAATATTTTACAAATGCATAATTAAAGAAGAAAAATCACTTGGAAGGAAAATCCATTTTAAGCACTGACAGGACAAGATTAAATAATTTTAAAAACATATTTCTCTCCAAGTATGTGTTAAAGAGGAAAGAATACCATCCGTGGATGGAAGGCAAAATAAACTGATTTTAACAATACATATAGGATGGAGACAGAGGGAAGGGTGGGGAGAGAAAGAGAAAGTATGTGAAAATGAATACAATACCTGCATCAAACTCAAATTCTGCTCCATCAGCGCTTGTGTCACTTTGCAGTCCTCCCACATTGTCCAAACCTAAGCCATCCTCTTGTTCCTGTTGTACAGTTGACTGGAGTTTTATTGGCTGAGTTGGTCTGTGTAAACTTACCCCTTTGAATGCGGGGGTCACCACAATGAACTTCATCCACTGCCTTGCTAATGCAATGAGACCTTTTTTTAATGTCACCAGAGCAGGAAGGCCATCACTCTAGAATACAAACACATACCCAGGATATTCTAAAACCCAGGCTCCAAAAGGGATGCCCTCTTACATATCATCACATCCAAATTTGCTTGCAAATAAATAGCTCTGAGTTTTCTTATTTATTCCTATAATTTAGATTCCAAGTTTTTAAAATGTTCAAGTTATTTAATAAAGGATACGTCCTTTCCCTTTTTTTTTCTTTTTAGTTATTGTTGCCTATTTTGCTCTATTTTTATTTTCTTTCTTTCTTTTTTGTTAACATCTATAAACAATAAGTATAACACACTGGAGATCTTAGCATTAAGTAATCACCTTAATATAGAAAGCTTTATTGTGCAACAAATATTTTGATATACTTTGCAGCTTTTAAATTCTTGGAAGTAATAGCTAATCTTATGCTTATTAATATCAACATGTTATCACAATAAAAAGTGATAAAACTGAAATCATTAAAAATAAAAAATAAACCATTAGAGTGTTTATGTAATGTTGACTATATTAGAGTGTAGTCAACACTACACAAACACCACTATATCAAAATAATAACAGTATAACAATATAACAAAATAAATTAAAAAAGTTATGTTGATCAAAACACTATAAAATATTCATTTTTGTGGTTATAATAATATAATAAAATATTTTTACATATGTAGGGGTTTTCTGAACATGTTAACAATGCTTCTTTGTTAAGTCTTTATTCTGTTTTTGTTTCTTTTGCTTCTGTTTTTCTCTGGATGCTGCCAGAGTTTGTTATTAGCCATAAACAATTATTATTATTGAGTAGGCAGGTATGTTACAAGAGATTTATACAAATTTTAATAGAAATTGCAAATAGTAAAAAATATTTTATAAATATACATCACCGTATGAAAGAACTCTCCTTTTTCAGTACTTTGTTTAAATTAGACCATATTCTTAAGCAGTAAGTTTACCATGGTTGCTTCCTCAATGATGGAAAAAGTTGCTTGATGAAGATAATGGTGAAGAATATTGCACAGCAGACACGAAGGATTTTCTTGTAGATAACGAGATAATCTTGTGAGCTTGTTGTACTTGCTTCTCAAAGGAAAGTGTACACTTTTATTCTGAATACATAAAAGCAATTAGCTATATTAGTTCTATATACAGAATATTTTTTCACAATCTAATATTGCGGCTACTATGTTGTGTCTTGCCCGCTCTCACCGCAGCCGGGGTCTGCTTATCTGCTTCCGAACGCTGAAGAATATCCTCCCGGCCCCAGCCCTGGCTCCATGCCCAGACAAGCTGAAGAGGAGGGGGCACCTCCCGGTCCCAGCCATGGCTCCATGCCCAAGCAGGCTGCAGAGGAGGGAGCACCACCCGGCCCCAGCCCTGGCTACATGCCCAGGCAAACGGAGCAGCTAGACTCCTCCCCCTCCTCCACAGCATGTGAGCCTGAGGAAAGTTTATTTCCAACAGCTGCTGATTGGAGTGACCCTTGCATCAGAAGACTGGATAGGCGGAGGCAACAGAAGGAAGGGAGGGGCAGGCCTTAATGAGTGCTGAGTCCATGGCCTATATAAAGGATCTGCTTTCTGGCAGTCTCTGAGTCAGGCAAAGTCGAACTTATCTTGCTGAAGTCACTTTCTGGTCTCCTGCCTGCTCTGAGGACTTTGCTAGGACTTTGGGCAGAGCTGCAGAGGCAAGCCTGATTCGGATTTCCCCGACCCGGCCGTCAGCGGAGGAGTGGGACACGACATCCTATCTATACATAATCTATGCTAACAGTCTATTTTTATTGAAAAGCTAAATACAAAATTATTTAGAACTTTATTATAATCATCCTCTAGTAATATTATATTGTTATTGCGTGTATCTTTCAAAACTGAAGGTTAAATTGGGTTTATATAGATAACTGGATGTATTTTACAGAGATATGATATTCTTTTTCTTGCTAAATCATTTTTTAATCTTTTCCAATCTGTCTGCTGGTCACCTTCTCTTTCTCTTCACTTTTCCCAGTATCGGACACTTCTCAAGTCTTTGCATAATATATCCAAACTCTTTCTCTTAATATATACTTACTTCTAAGGCTTCTGTCATTATACATCCCATGACAGCACAAACACGCAAGGTTCCCTCTGTTTCTAATTTGTTTAAAGAAGACTTTACTTGATCAATAGGAACAAGCCAAGCCCCAATGGCTGGAGTTGCAGTACTCAGAAGATTCAGTTGTCTACAATATTAGAAAAAAGATGAATTATAAAACAGTTGGAGATGCAAGGGAAATTAAACATCAGTTACATAATTTTATACATGTTCTTTAATAACTGTACAAGGAATTAATTTAAATATCGTGGAGTCCTTCATGCTCTCTGATCTTGGTTGTTTTCTTGCAGACATTTCATTACAAAACTAGGTAAAATTATCAGTGCATAATTTGAGTACTTTCATAAAAATATCAATCACAATAACAATTGTCAATTTTCATTTGTACATACAGGGTAGCAAAAATAAGACTAGGTAACTACAGTATGTATAAAAACCAATATTTCTATTATGACCATTGCAATCAAAGACAAAACTAAGATTAAAAGAGTTTAGGTAAAAATATTTAAAACAGTAAAAGAGTAAAAGCTTCACAATCTGCATGGTTATACACAAAGTTAATTGCAATTACAGAGGCATAATAATGAAGTCTTAGGGCAAAATAGTACACTCTACACTTTAGAATAAAAAGTTAGCAGTCTGAATCATTCAAGTATTTAAAAGAACTGATACCTGAACTTTACCATAACCATAACAAACACAAAAAGGATTGGAACTATTTAAGTATATAAAGAATTTTTAAAAATTTAAGCTATATCTACTAACATAAATATTCCAATTTCTAATTTTAGGCTACTATTGTTCTCATTCAGCAACAAAATTATAACTCTAAAAATGTGCTTGTCTAGGTACATAAAATATATTTTAGGTAGAAATGCCTAATGCACATTCTCAAAAAATGTTGATATATACTCTAGATTAAACTACACAATGAACTCCATAAATTAAATTTATATGAATTTATATGTGAAGTCCATGTAGATTTTAGATGCTTTATATATTAAATATACTACAGTCCATTGACCAAAGTTCAAATAATATGAAATGGAATCCAACACACCTTGAAAATATATGGGCAGGTGTTCGAACATTTGTTGGAGCTGCAAAACTGAACCAGATTTCTTTGATTGTCAGTTTCATGCTGCAAGAATCAGGTGGGGGTGGCCGTAAGGGATTATCCTTTTTTAGTTCATCAGATTCAACCCCTTCATCCTAAACAAGAGTAACACAGATGAAAAAGTACAAGATTAGTCCAAAGTGGATGGTTGGAGGTTTCTTAAATTTGTTTTTAAGATGGAAGCTTATTGTGTCATCTGCAAAAAATAAAAAAGGCATAAGACTTTTTTTTAAATCAAAATATGAACATGCATGCAAATTACCTATTTTCCCAGAAAAGTGAATCAAATTGAAAAACATCTTAATTTAGCAAATTGTAAAATATTTTTATTGTCACAATAATAACAGCTAGCAATGCTCCAAAGACTATTTTAAAACTGTCTTACTTGTTCATCTGAAACTGAATTTGAACGAGTATCAGAACCAGCACTAACGCAATCACAGTGGAGAATTTCTTCAGACACATCAGTATTGTAACCACTGCCAGTTGGAGAATCTGAAGAATTATTGGATGCAAGAAATCCACCTCTGTCGGTAGCTACAGATTTACCTATATTCCCAAATGCATTATATAATATAGCACCACATTGCCTACCACCTGTCAATATACAAACATAGAAAATATCAGTTTCTTTACAATGTTTACAGTGTTATCATATATTAAAAATGTTGAAAGATCATTTACCTTTTATTGTCAGATTTTCAATTCCACATTCAAACATTATCCAGCCCCATTTTTCTTGGCTAGGCCCAATTCGTGTTATATCTTGAACTACCTGATGATCACTTTCATCTACAAAAGAAAAATCATCCAACTCTTCCAAAGTGAAAAGAACTTTTGATTTTTCAAATGGAATGGCTGTTATGGCACAGATTCCTATATCTGCAAGGTAAAAAATAAGAGAATTTTATTGGAAAGAGTTTTTTTTTTCAATGAAAAACTACAGTGCACTGGACTTTCTAGAAACAACCTTTTTCCTACAGCAGAATACATAATCTAGCATGGGTAGTTCTATTCTATTTGCTCTGGGGCTAGAGCAAGAAAAGTTCTAACGTTGCTTCTCATAAGTTGAAATTGTTCCTTTCCAAGTTCTGGAAAGACAAGCCAAAAAGATTTTCAAAGACATAAAACTTGGATTTTCTCTCTCTCTCTCTCTTGCTGATGACCAGCTGATTTTGCGGCCAAAAACTGGTTCTCTGGCAGTGTTGCTCCCTGAATTTGAATGGGAACCTTAAGGAATGACCCATGATGGCTTTGGATGGTTGTGGACCCACCTGGGCAGGAGTGTCTTGAAGATTCCAGTTTCTCTGGAAGTAGTCAGAAAGTCACTGGTCATCCATCTTCCCCTCGCAGTTCATTTTCTTAAGTATGCCTGGGTTTTAACTTCACTTTTTTAATTTTCTGCTTTACTCAGCTTTTTATCTTTAAAAATTCATTAGTTGGTTGAATGCTGGTTTATTTCAACCCCCTGCTGGATTCTAGCTTTTTTTGTTCTATTTCCCTTTGATTTATATTGTCGTCTTGAATAAGTTTCGCTTTCCCATAAGGAAACACAGCATGTTCTCAGATAGGGAAAATGCTTTCATTTGATTTGCATTAATATTGGACTCTCACCACAGTTTTTTTGCATTTTTTAAATTAGCAATATAGTTCAAGTTCTTTTTTTTAATTATCCTAATATTGGATCGAAATATCCAGAAAATACCTTTGCCTCAGCCTAACCTACACAGAGTAGTGTATCAAATTATGACAAGCAAGAATGGGTAATATCTGGAAAAAACCTTTTGGTAACATACAATTCTTGGTTGGAAGCATTTTTAGAAGTCTGATGAATTGATAATGACTGTGGAAAATATTCAGATACATGTAGCTCTGGATAAATGGAATGTAATTTGAAAGCTACAGACTCATTGGAAAGAGATATGGGTTATAAAGATATAGAACTAACTGAGCTGACTGCATACACTTCTTTGAAGTTCAAGCCTGCACTCTTACAATAGCAGATGGCTGAGTAAATGGAGAAGGGGCAAACTGGTTTAACTCTTAGGATGAGACTTAAAAGTAATTGGGATAGATAAAATGCCGTGATAGATTTTCTAAAAGTTCTACAAGTTGATTGTAATAACAGTTTTGTTATTTGGTTTTGAAACTAACTTTGCATTTTTTATTATTATTGTTTTTCCTGTTAAATAGTTTATCATTAATATAGTATAAAGATGACAGGTCAATAATCTGCAGATAGACTTCTGGTTGACGTCACAGCGCCATGGGACATGAAAAGCGGGGTTCCGTGAACTCGTGCCAAATCCCTTCGTTGGAGGGCTTCATAAGAGGCTACAGTCACCCTGTAGGGATGACAAAGAGTGGAGGGGTGCCCTGCAGGTTGCAGAGAGCAGCGGTTCTCCTGTTTAACCCAGTGCTAATTTCCTTCCAGCCGACGACAAAGAAGAGAGGCAGCCATTATGGCTGCTGTGAAGTTGGAGCAGCCGAAGAAACAAAAATCTGCTGGAGCGGTTGGATATACAGTGACTGGAACTAGGTGAGGTGACCTTTTTTTTTAACCTGAAATCTACCCTAAAGAAAATAAACTCTGGAAAAGGGACTCTTTGAAGAGTTTGTTTAAGCGGCGAACAATTACAGAGAGAAAAACCATAGACCCGAAAGAAAAGAAAAAGATATTAAGAACGTTTAATTATAATTATTGGCAATAAGGCATTTTAAAATGCTGGAATTATTTGTCAGAATTTTGGTTATTTGTGTTGTGTCCTCCTCGCCTCCGTCCGAACGATGGCTTAATTAGCTGGCTCTTATCAGCTCTGGCAGCAAAAGAATCAGCGTCTGCCAAGAGCCCTCGATAGCTGCCAAGACACTAGTGAGTCACAACCTTCAGCTCTAGTCAATCCGTAGATTTCCCTGATACAAAGAGACACACCAGCTCTTCCTGCCTTTTATATCCTGTGGGGTGTGGCTCCATGATTCAGCACTTCCTAGGCCTTCCCCTCCCCTGCTTCTGTTGTTCTTTTCTCTCCTGCCTACGAAACCTGGGATTGAGCCAAGCCTGATTGCTGTCAGCTGGGTCTGCAGGCGTGGCCTGGGGGTGGGGAAAAAGTCAGGAGAAGGAGGCCTCGATATCTCTTTCGCTTGGCCTCCTTCTGGCTCCTGAAGCTGATCCAGGGAATCCGGTGCTTCCGAGGTAAGTCCTGACGGCCCTTCCCCCTCACTTCCCCCCCAAATCACTTTCTGGCAGCAGGCCCGGCTCTGAGTCACTTTCTGGCAGAACGCCCAGCTCCAAGGCATTTTTGGGCATGGGGCCAGGTTCGGGGGCAGGAGCCACAACAATTTGTTTGAATAAATACAAATTTATTCAACTTTTTAGAATCTATGCAACGTTGAAGGCGCCATCTACTGGTGAATGGAATATATTACATCCCTACAACCCTGAGAAAAATACTGATAAGACAGAGGAGAAAGTGGAAATAACACCTGGAGGACTGCTGTGTATCTATTGCTTTATACTTATCTATTCCATGACTACTGGAGCTCTAATGTTGAAAATATGGAAGACATCTAAGTAAAGTGACTTTTAAATATCAGGAGTTATGATTGAACTTATAGTGTGACTGAAGGAAACATTTGCAAATTTTCCTGGATTACCTAAAAAAAGCTAAATTGACTAACTGTGGGACATAAAGAACCATATTACTGTATTTCCGGAGGAGCAACATCAGGACTGAGTAAATAAATTCCAGATCGACTTTCTGAGGGGAAAAATAATTAAGTCTCTGGGGCATTGACTGAGCGATATTTGAACTTATAAAAAAAAAAAAAGGCAAGATGTTTCAGCAGAGGGAAATAAGCAGGTTGCAAAAAGAATTGGTGGCGATGTTTTAAAGCATTCATGATACTATGGCAAAGAATCACAGGGAGATAATGGGCTTAATGAATAATATAAATGGGAAGTTAGAAAGTGCTCCCCAAGGGATAATGAATAATGATAAAAAAGCCCAGGAAATAGAGGAGACAATGGAGCCCAGGGAAAAAGACAGAACTAAATAAACAAACGAAACAAGATAAGAGGGAGAAGGTAATAAAAACTTATGAAGCAATTCAGGGAAAATACATGCTAAAAGACCAAAAAATGATACTAGATAAGCAGAAAGATATCTTTGAAAAGAGAATGGAGAGTTGGGCAGATCCTCTGGAGGTTTGGCAGCAAAAGATAGCAGAGATGGAAGAAATACTTAAATTAAACAGGAAAGATTTAGATAGAGAAGACGACCCAGGCAAACTTAAAACTTGCTTAAAATAGGCAAGAGATGATGGATAGAGGAAATGTTTTGTAACACAAGAATGGCTTTACTAGGAGCTAGAATAGAGGCAGACAAAAGAAAGAGGGAGAATATGCATATTTTTGTATAATATATTAAAAGTAATAGCTAGATATAAAGATTAGCGGTTGAAAGATGGTGATACTATGTACGTTCTAATGATACTGTTATTGTTATTAGAATGGGGTTAGGGTTAGGGTTAGGGTTAGGGTTAGGATTGAACAATTAAATAATGAAGGCTTACATTTTAAGTCAAATATGTATAAGAATATTATTACAATTACATAAGCATGATTTAAATAACTAATATTAATACTATCATTACTATTTGTATTCAAATGAATGATACACAGATGCCTCACTGTTCATGTATTGATACTGATGTATATTCAAAAACAAAATAATCTGCAAATAGATTTTGTAATTTAAAAATTTTGGGGGTCTGTTTCACAAGAAAAACAATGTTTCAGTAATTTATTAATCAGTATTCAACTAGCGGGGATAATATGTGTATATATGTTGGATCTTTTTCTTATTTTTTAGTGAATTTCTTTTAAATGTCTTGTTCTATGTGTTTTTGTTTTTAATTTTGGAGTTTTGTATTTTAACTTTTCTCAATTAAAATAAAAATAGGGGGAAAATCCTTGCATATATATTCAAGTCTTAATAAGATATATTCTAGTCTTAATAAGATTTTTGTAGGAAAGCACTGCCAAATTAGCATTACAAAAAAGACTTACCTGAAGTATCTAAACCTCTGAGTTGCCCATGAATACGATGAATATTAAGTTTAGCTGCAATTTCTTTTCCTTTTTCTGCTCCAGCATTTGATCGTAGAGAGCCAGAGGATTGGGGCTGCATTTTATTGGAATGGACATACTTCTCAAAAGTTACAGAACCTCTCCTAGTTTCTGCACTGTTTGTATTCTCTTCAACCACACCTCTTTAATTAAAAAAGAGAAATATTTGAGACATCTCAGAAATTGCAGTTTCTTGTATCAATAATTTAAATTGCTAACAAAAATATTTTTATTAATACATTAATACATACACCGCCCTGAGTCCTTCGGGAGAAGGGCGGTATAAAAATCTAAATAAATAAATAAATAAATATGCATAACTGAAGGCATTTGTTACTCATTTACATTATAAATTTGCCCCATATCATTTAACAAAAAGATTTTTAAAAATGTATTATACAGACGAAATCTGGATTACAGGGATCCCGTGGAGATGAAGAAAACTCCTGAAGCAATGATTTAGTTAAATCTCCTATTAGAAATGTAACTAAGGTATGACTTATTTAAAATGTTGCCTTACCTGTTCATACGGACTTGTGTGGCAATCCTGTCAAAGCAAAAAGCCACTAAAGAAACATGAGTTACATTTTTGGCTGTGGCTGTCCCCGATGATTCTTCAATTGATGCTTGAAGCAAACATAAATTTACCTAGAAAAGTTATCCCATAGATTTAAGAAGAGACATACAAATCAAGTGTTTTTATTTCATTCAACAAATGTTTTTCAAAATTTCATGAAAGCATGAGCACTACTTTATCTAAAGAGATGTTATCAACAGTCATGTTGCACATTTTGCCATTGAATTAGGATAAGCACAACTGATACCCTGTTTTCCCCAAAATAAGACATCCCCTGATAATAAGCCCAATCGGGCTTTTGAGCGCATGGCAAGGCCAAGCGCTTATTTCAGGGTTCAAAATATATAAGACAGGGTATTCCCATGTTTTGGGAAACATGGTATATTATGGAAGATTGATATATTATTGAAAGTACAACTAGGATTTGGAAAAAAACATTCCCAGCATTCTTTGTGTTCAATTATGCTCAGCCATGAAATTGTTTTCTACACTGTTCATGGAACCAGTATGGCCCTATTCTTTACTAGAAATAAAATGTTCCTGACTCATCCATATTTTCTTTATTTAGTCATAAACATCTTGAAATTGTAAGTGCTACTTTGGACCAGTAGTACCTTGATGTAATAATCACTTTCCTGGATAAATACGCACAACCTGGGGAAGAAATTTACCAGCATTTGCAATTGGCTAAATGAACCAGTGCCTTAGCTGTTGTTCCAACTAATACATTATGTGGTACAGGTAGTCCTTGACTAACAACAGTTCATTTACTGACCATTGAAAATTACAATTGCACTGAAAAAGTGACTTATAGCTGTTTTTCAGAGTTACAACCATTACAGCATTCCCATGATAATATGATCAAAATTCAGATGCTTGGCAGCTGGTTCATATTTATGCTGTATTCCAAGGTCAGGTGATCACCTTTTGCAACCTTCTGACAAGCAAAGTCAATGGGGAAGCCAGATTCACTTAACAAATGGGTTACTAACTTATCAACTGCAGTGATTCATTTAACAATTGAGGCAAGGAAGGTCGTAAAACGGGGCAAAACTCACTTAATAGATGTCTCACTTAACAAAAGAAATTCTGGGCTCAGTTATGGTTGTGAGATTAGGACTACCTGTATTTCATCTCAAATTTTTGTAGACAATGAAGGAATCTATACTGAGGCTGATTTTCCCACTGGCCAGTTTTAGCATTGACACAGCTAGTACAATTACAATGGCCATGATACATAGCTTCAAATAATTTCATGCCTATGCTTCTCTTCAACATATTAGTGTTCTTCTCTTAGGATCCAGACTAGGTAGTCATCTTTTTAAATAGCTAAGATGCCAGGAACCTGGATCCTTCACCTAGCCCAAATCTGCACAAAATGATGTTTTGGTTCTTTCAACCTGTTTTATATTCAAGACAATTCTTGCTAAGCTCTAGTGCATTTTTCAAGGCTACACGGTCAAACTGTTAATTACCTTAGGTACTGTAACATTGGCTTGTAGGCCTTTAATAGTCACATTATCTTGTTTGAGAGAAACATTGGCTTGTGTCTTAACTTGAGTTGTTCCAGTAGCCGGGGTTTCGATTTTTGTTCCTCTCACATCCTGTTTAGAAGATAGCTTTAAAACAAAAGAACAAGTAGCACAGATTGCAATTAAGACATGTTCAACTGTTTTGGATCAAGTGCTATATTTGTCCTAGGACTGACATGTCTTGTTCCAAAAAGTAGGCAAGGGAACAATAAAATCTAAAAGAACTTTAATTTAATTTAAAGTTACAGTTCTACTGCTTCAGAAGAGCATCATGTTTTTTCTTCTACCCTTTCATCCAATAGCAATAGAAATAAGCACCGCCAGATATACCCCAAATTCAAGAAGTCCTAATTCTTTTAGACAATAGAATATTTCAAATGTAATTCCATAAATCTTCCATTTGTTTCATATTCTCTCCCACACCCATCCCTATTCTCTCTGGAACCCACGTATTATTTTTGACTCTTTCGCCATTTTGGCAGTTAAGTTTTTCTGTTTTTGATAATAGGAGAGAGAATGACAAGAACTGAAGTTTCAAGCAAATAATTTTTGAACTAAAGTCCAAAAATATAAAAATATTTTTCTTTACTTGTATAAAGCCTTTTTTCTTCGCTTATGTACTATAGGATATACTTATTTATAAAAAAATAAATGGAGTAAATATAACATATTCCTCTTCCACCCCATAAGAAATTTAATTAGATAATTATACATACATTTTCTGAAAATGTTGTTTTTCTATTCTGGACAGCTTCTCTGAGAACCTTACAATGCAAATCATCCACAATGGCTGCTGCATGACGTGTGCTTGCACAGTGCACCATTGCTTCTATATACCTATAGGAAAAGTTAGTCCAAAATATATGTTGAAAGCAGGCTTCAAGCAAGGTTTTATCCACTTGTCTCTTTATAAAAGGCTTGAGAAAAATATAGCCAAATTAACTTACGTCTAAAACTTTAAAGATATTTATAATAAATGCATCTGTAAAAATTATTTTTTAATATGATTACATTTCCACATGTGGTGGCGCAGTGGTTAGAATGCAGATTACTTCTGCTGATTCCTGGCTACCAGCAGTTCAGCAGTTTGATCCTGACTGGCTCAAGGTTGACAGCCTTCCATCCTTCCGAGATTGGTAAAATGAGGACCCAGATTGTTGAAGGCAATATGCTGACTCGTAAACTGCTTAGAGAGGGTTGTAAAGCACTGTGAAGCAGTATGTAAGTCTAAGTGCTATTGCTATTGCTATTAAGTTTTCTTTGTAAGCTAAAAATGCTGTTTTAAATTTCAATGTCCAATGTTTTAATATTTTTAAACTTCTAATAGTCTATATTGTTATTAATAATCTGTAAACCATCCAGATTCACTTGATAGCTAGATGGGCAACATATAAACTTAATAAATAAATAGGAAGATAGAGGAAATTTTAGGATCTGTCAATGTAGGGAAGCCCAATAGTTTTATTTATTATTAAATTTGTCTGCTGCCTGATCTCCCAATGCCTTTGGTAGCTTGAATGAAAAACATTAAAAAGTTAATTTATGAAAACAGAATTATATCAATCAATGAACTGATATAACCCAAAATGCCAATTCCTTTGTTTTATCAAATTATATTCTGTATTATTTTTGTTGTGTCTTGCCCGCCCTCAGAGCAGCCGGGGCCTTCTTACCTGCTCCCGAACACTGAGGAATGTATGCCTCCCGGCCCAAGTCCTGGCTCCATGCCCAGGCAAACAGAGCAGCTAGACCCCTCCCCATCCTCCACAGCATGTGAGCCTGAGGAGGGTTTATTCCCAACAGCTGCTGATTGGTGTGACCCTCGCATCAGAAGGCTGGATAGGCGGAGGCAACAGAAGGAAGGGAGGGGCAGGCCTTAATGAGTGCTGAGTCATGGAGCCACACCCCATGGCCTATATAAAGAATCTGCTTTCTGGCAGTCTCTGAGTCAAGCAAAAGTCGAACTTATCTTGCTGAAGTCACTTACTGGTCTCCTGCCTGCTCTGAGGACTTTGCTAGGACTTTGGGCAGAGCTGCAGAGGCAAGCCTGATTCGGATTTCCCTGACCCGGCCGTCAGCGGAGGAGTGGGACACGACAATTTTGTTCCATTTAACCTTAACCAATCATAGGGAATTTTAAAAAAGATTTTATGTGTTAGGACATCAAATCAGTTTGTGATTTATTTAACATGTACCTCATTAGTAAGGGGACGGTGCGATGACTCAGCAGTTAAAAGTGCTGAGCTTGTCAGCTAGAAAACTGACAGACCAGGTTCAAGATGCAAATACCACTTGACAGGGTGAGCTCCCATTAATTGCTCCAGCTCCTGCCCACCTAGCAGTTCAAAAGCATGCAAATGCAAGTACTTAAATAGGTACCACTTCAGTGGGAGGCTAACAGCATTTCATGCACCTTGGCACATAGTCATGTTGGCTATATGACCATGGAAATGTCTTTGGACAATGCTGGCTTCCTTGGTAAGAAACGGAGATGAGCATAGACCCTATAGAGTCAAAAATGACTGGACAGGGGAAACTTTTTCCACAATTTTGCTACTATACAACTAATATTTTATAAATAGAATTAGTTTTTAGATTCTGAATGGCCACTTGGCCAGAAAATAGCTTTCTGTCTGTCTATACTTGATTAAGGAGCTCAAGTATATTTAAGTTAGTCACTTTCTCTTACCTCAACTTATCTTACATTGCTGGTGCTTTCCAGGAAGAAAATAATAGGAGCTTTTGGAGAAAAGGCAGGATAAAAATGAAAAAAAATGAAGAAATGTTTTTCCATGTAGTGGCTTAATTTTTTCCCCTAGTAAAATAAACTCTTTGCTGGAAGTTCAAGTACAGCCATAATAATGGTTTTGTTTGGCCTATAAGTACTGGTATTTTTTTTTTAAAGACAGGAGCTCAAGAAAGATTAAATGTGATCACATTTCATTTTAGCCACGTAATGGCAAATTGGTGAAGTAGGTTGGGCTAAAAGAGGCTGGGTGACATCAAAGTCACATAGTAAGTTTCCATAACTTACATGAACATGTGTCTCTTTATTATCATACTGGTTTATATGGCCATACATTTCCAGTAATGCAGGAAGAGAGATAAGAAGATATAACACATGAGGCTGCGAGGGAAAAAACATTGAAAAGACTCTTTATTCATATCTATTTCAGACAACATATGTTTGTACTGTCCCAGGCCAAGAAGAAATGTGACAACCATATTATGTGCATGCATACAGCTCTTGAAACTAAGAAATACCTGTCTAAAACTTCTGCTACAAGAGGACTAAGAACTATATCCACAGTTCCTTTTACTTCAACAATAGCTGTTGTTCTGGTCTGACAAATTGGATGATCAAGAGTCCATTCCTCTGTTACTGTTTCCTCATCTGTGCTATCAAGGATTTTCTTTTCCAAAGGTGTATATGGAGTGCTAAATAAATAAGTGGAAAACAAAATATTAAATTTTTAATTGCATCTTTTTGCTGATTACTTGCCACAATAGAATTTATTGGAAAAGATTATTTACCTAACCATCTTTTCAGGATAATATGATAAGTGCAGTAAATGAAGAAAGTGTAAATTTCCTAATTTGAAAAGTAATACATGTTCACACACAAAAACAAAGTAATAACACGGAGAAGTATCCAGAAGACAATACAACCGAGCACTGAATCGATGCTTTCTCAAGTTACTGGCCTGAACTAATTTTAAATGTATTTTTCTATCTGTAGAAAATTTTTAATTTAAAAATTTAATTTTTTTTTACAAAAAAACATAAAATGCATCCTACCAGTTCAGAGCAATAGAATCAGAGATATAAATGCATTATATAATATTATATTTACAAGACATATACTCCAATAAGCCGGTTTGGTATAAGAAGATGGTAGACATTATATTTCTACAATTATTATGAAAACCAAGCTTCAAATACTAGAATGTCTTAAATGATAAAAATTTCTGGAATCAGATAAATGTCACTCTTTTTGAAAAATATATGTTGGCTCATCATTGTAAACAAACTGTATATAATGATGACTCTTAATCAGCAATAAATAAAAATATATCCAAATGATACATGGATTACATTTAAATGATTAAATAGCAATTCATCAGTTTTCTGCATCCCAAAGACATTTTAAAGCAAGATGTTTTTCTTAAGCATAGTACCAAAACTATTTGACATGCATAGGAAATGTAAGACAGTGTTCATAAATACTTTTCATCATGTTTGTGCTATCCTTAGCAAGCTACAGCTTACATTTCATCATATCAATTAAGTCCTACATCATAAGCCTCATAATTTCTTAGACATTTTATGAATTAATTTAACTTTCCTTTAAAAGCTTGAAAAGCTTACTTTTCAAACTTTTCAAAAAAGTTAGTTTAATAAATATTACTGAATCTGAAAAATGTTCAGAATAGCGAGAGAACAAAATCAGCTTATAAAAATCAGCAACTTAGAAGCTACTTCTATAGCGTGAAAACTCAGTGCAAATAAATATGAGCAGAATTTCATTATCTTTTGACAAGAATTGTAGTATAATATACAAATATTCAGCACCACTGAAGGGGACTGTTACTTACACACACATACACACAATATTTGTATCTTATACAACTGTTCCTGTCAAAAGATAATGAAATGCTGAATATATATATATTCCCAAAATGTGGAACAAAACTTTATAGACACCACCTTGGTAATATGTAAAAATAAGAATTTAACTTTCAACATATTATAAATGAATCATAACTTGTTACTCACTTAGAAGTTGATCCTGTAAACTGCATTCCTCGATCCAGTAGAGCATTAGCTTTAAGACCTTGTTTAACAATCTGGAAAAAATAATATGTTTTTACTCTTTGAGAGCTTTTATCAGTCTTTTGTTCTGAAATATTTTATATTCCTTCCTACCTTTACATTTTTACATTATCAGGTATGGCAATTTTAGCATTGATATACCATAATATTCTCCCTCCCTCCCTCTCTCTCCCTCTCTCTCTCTCTCTCTCTCTGTGTGTGTGTGTGTGTATATACACACACACACACAAATTCAGTTGAATTGCTTGTAGCAAGTTCAATGTAAAATATTTCAAAATGAATTCCTAATTCAAACTAATTCAAATATTTTACTATGCTAAATTCCAAATGAGTAAATTCACTCATTTGGAAACAGAAATTTTTTTCTATATTTTTTTAACATTTATTTCAAAAATTCACCATTAAGGATTCAGTGAAATTATAAATTACTTTGAATGCATTATTTACAATTTATTTGTGATGGGAAATTCTAGAAGAAACAAATTATCTAGATCCTTTTTAATTTCATTCAGGCCTAGTTATAAAATAGAAATGGCACTAATCACTCTGGTTCATAACCTTTCTCAAGATATAGATGGGAGGCAATGCACTGTTTTAATCCTACTGGACTTCTTGTTAGTGCATTGTATAATTGAGCATAATATTCTTTACGACTGACTGAAAAGACTGAAGACACTGTTTTGGAATGGTTCCACTCCTATATCCATGGATGGTTCTAGTCAATCCAATGAGTCCTTCGGGAGAAGGGCGGTATAAAAATTTAATTAATTAAATAAATAAATAAAAATAATGATTGTAACGTAAAACCACTTAAATCCATGAAAATGCCAATGTGAAGTCCTTCAGCAACCACGATTGCCTCTGAAGCGGTTCAATATTTATATGATAATACTGGGATAAGTTATCTGTTGGTTTGGGGTGAGGCATGCTGATGGCATTCGATTATAAACTGATACACTAGCCTGAGCTGCAGACAATATGGAAATCTTATGCTAATCTGGAAATGGTTATGATCTATATGGAGTGAAATAACCTTGAGATTAAACCCTACCAAGAGAACATTAACACTTCTCAAGCATTTGAAGAACGCAGTAACACAATCCTAAGTACGTACTCTGAACAGGATTATACTCCTCACAAAGGGGTGATTTTTTGTTCTTATTCAGTAAGTAGGCTGAGGGGGTGGGGGGAGGAGAGAGCTTTTGCCCAGCTCTGGCTGGTATGCCAAATGCAACTCTACCAGGATCATAATATCTGATATGCTTTGATCACTGTCCAATTGAACTGTAGTAACCTTGGGGATGCATTTGGAAATCTGGTAAGCTATAACTAATATAAAACTATAAACAGTGGCATAAGAAATAATATTAATGTTAAAGCAACTGTATCAGTTGAAACTAAGCTTCCAGGCCCAATTCAAAGTGCTGGTCATGATACAGAAGAAAGAAAGATCAGGCCAAGCCTTGCCAGAATTGACTCTACTATCTGATCTACTCATCTAGAGAAGGCATATTAAGAATTCCTTTCCCACAAGCAGTGCATGTAAGATAGAAACGATGAGTACAGAAAAATTATGAACAACTCACTCCTACCAGTACATGCTGACTTTCCTCATTTATCAGCCAGAAGACTCAAATCAAGAAAGCCCCAACTTGCACTTGCTAACATCTGCCCAACAACTTTGATTCCCAATGGAAAGCCAAATGGGTCACTGAACACCCAGACATAAGACGACATATAAATGACCCACAAAAAAGATGCCAGGCTTTGAGCTATCAAGCCAGCAATGGACAATCCTGAATAGGATTTGCACCTCCCACGGAATCTGCCGGGTCTCTCTGTATAAAGTATAAATGGGACATAGTATCCTCCCTTCAGTGTGACTGCAGGGTCCCACGTCAAACTGTATATCACATTTCATGGTTAGATGATCTAGGCATTGGTATTGGAATACAGACCTTTTTAACATTTTATTTTATTGTGTTTTTTACTAATCTAGATGAAATGTTATATATATTTCTAATTCATATATGATATGCCATATGATAGAGACAGATAGACAGACAGACAAGATGACAGGCTTCTATGGGATAGCCCCCGTTCTTTGAAATACCTTTCCCTAAAATATGTAGCATCCACGATTAATGTGGGTGTTTAAGCAGATGATTGGACTAGAAGACCTCCAAGATACCTTCCAACTGTACTATTCTTTTACGTTTCAAAAACAAGTAAACACTTGTGTTACTATAGTAAACTATTGCCCCCCAGGTAATCTGAATTAGGACAACTACCATAAGTAATTGATAGGGAGTTTTTCTACTGTTGATTTCTTTCCATTTTGTTTTTGCACATACAAATAAATATATTGTGGTTTTTACCTTAAAACTTGGAACAGAAAGCTGCTCAAAATATGAGGAACTTTCTTCACTAGTTGGAGTGTCGAGATCTAATGGCCTATGTAAAGATGATTTGGAGGTCCTTTTATTTGTTGGATGTTTTATTGACCAGTTAATCACTTGGTACTGAGTGAGGTAGCTTTGGTAGCAGTTCATTAAAGGCTGCTGGGAAGTGATTTGTTCATTCTCAGGAGCTTTCTCAGTTTCTATGATATATATATGTTCAACAAGATCATCCTCTCCTCCCAAAGCAGAGACAAATGAAGCTTGCGAGGGATGCATTTTTATTGGTACAGTTTTTGTATCTTGACTAGTTTCTCCCTGAAAGGTAGTAGTAAGTGGTCCTTCTACACTGTGATACATTGATCCCCTCCCATAATCAATTTGTTTGGCTTGTTTTCTCTTCTTTTTCCTCCCAGGATAGGTTCCTGGGCCTTCATCACTACTGATGGGTTCAAAGTCCTCAGCAGCCGAGAAGTAGGCTTCACTATCAGCCATTGACATGCTGGAATCCATAGAACGATACTGATGAAATGAATTTGAGTCTGCAGAAGGTGTATAAGGAAAAGAACCAAAACTTCTTCTTTGCTTTGGGGAATCTAAGACATTTTCATCACTACGGGAAACATCACTGCTGAACTGTACACCAACTGGAACAGGCTGCTTATCACCATAGAAAGCTGCAGTAAGACTTTTGGTGCTTCCAAGTCGACCAGAACATACTGATTCTTGCCGTTTCAAAGGAGATCTAAGAGGAGATTGTCCAACAGGCTTTTCTTGTAGATTAGGAGATACTGGGCTATTTGCTGATCCTTCTGCTACACTACTAGAAAAAACATTATACGTAATTATACATAATTATACATAAACTGCAAACTGCACAGAATTCAATATCAATAACATTTATTGAGGGTTGACATGGAAACCGTGATTGTAGATTTCTTTGAAACCCAACACAAATTATCCAATACCAATTATTGGATAACAACTGATGTTGCACACTGAGAAACGTGAAAGGAAACGTGCATGATAGAAACAATATGTGACTTTCCAAATGTTGACAGAAGCCCACTTCTATTAGCCTTAACCACCATAGTCAGTGATTAGAAATGCAGTTAAATAACCCCCAAAAAGTTTTTGGCTCCCCATACTTTCTCTAGAAGTAAGTAACATGGTCCCCTACTTTGTTTTTCAATTCTCCCAAATCCCAAGCAGCATGATTTAACAATACAGGGTTTACAACAAATATTTGAAAAAAGCACGTAAATATGATAATTCCATAATGGAATAAGATGTTATTGAGAAGTAAATGCTCACCTTCCATGGGCATCTTCTTTTTTTGAAGCTGTCAAGAGCACCTTTTGTCCTAAGTGGTCTTCCATGGCAGAAGAAGGACTTTCCCGATCACCTGCAAGCAAGGGAAGCGCAGCACTAGAACTACTATTCTCCTCTGAAGATGATGAAGAACTATGAGATCGCAGAGGTACTTGCAAATTTAATTGCTGGGATTTTCTTCCAGATTCTGTACCTACAGTTCGGCATTCCCATTCTTTTGTCTTTATACCATTTGACTTACCTAAAAACAATTATATATTTTTGCTAAATTTATGAATATTAAAGATACCATTTTTTTTGTTTTTTTAAATAAATGAATAAATACATAGCATATTCTTTTAAGAGTACTAAAAAGTGTGACAGCCATTAGCAAACCAACCTGGTTTTTAAAGTGGAATATTTTTAATCATGAATTTTCCTATAACTCTAATTACACGTTTAAACAGTATGTATTTACGTGAGCAAAAGTTTCTACTCAATATCACTTTTTCTGCAATACGTCTGTTAAATGCATGATTTATTTAACTTGAATACATATATTCAAAATATGCTAATATTTTAATAAGTTTAATTTTAATAAGAAGTTTAATTAACGGTAAACTTTTATATGTATACAGATAGAGACAGACAGACAGACAGATGCAAGTCTTTTACCATCTGGAATTTTTGGAAGTTCTTTAGTAATAATCCATTCTCCAGGTTGCAGTAAAGATTGCCCATAAAACATATCTGATTCTGCACTTGCATTTGAAAAAGCAGAGCTACTTGATGGTGTCAATTCTTCAAACTTGAAGAAGTCTAATCCTGACCCAGGGCCACCAAAAAACCGACAGCCACCAAGACAACCACATTTGTTCTTGCTTCTTTTATTCTTTATATTATCATCTGGCCATAAAAACCATAGTCTAGTAGAAAAAAAGGAGCTCATTGAAATACACAGAATGAAAGTATTGTTAAGAGATTTCTACTGTAACCATTATTAATGACATTATCTATAAATGCATCCACTCAGATTCCTCCCCAATGCATAAACCTATATGAAGTTTTAGAAATACAGGTGGTCCTCACTTAAGAATCACAATTGGGGCTGGAATTTTAATCATCAAGTCATTGCAGTTGTTAAACAGGTCACCATTTGACCTGACTCAATTTTACAACCATTTTTACAAAAGTCTTAAAGTGAGTCATTGTGATTGTTAAGTGAATTATGTGGTAATTAAGCAAATCCAGTCTATCCAATGGGTGTTTTTTGCCATTTCCTGATGGAAAAAGGCAAAAAATGTCACAAGTCACAGTCACATGGCCATGGGATGTTGCAACCAGTTATAAATGCAAGCTGGTTGCAAAGAACCCAAACTTCAAGGTTCTAAGTAAAAAATTTTTTAGTGTTTTATAAATTCAAATGGTCTTCAAGCGATTGGTCATCAAGAGAAAACTTTCTGTACCTCATTTAAAAGAATTAATTTTCATTATAAATAACTGGATCAAGCTAACAAGTCTTTTCTATCCCATTCTGACCATAACTCTGCATCCTCCAGAAAATACATGGAACCTGGCTCAGATACTGAAATGGAAGTTGGCTATTTCAAAAATTAAACACAGTTCATTGTGGAAGCACTAGATTAGTCATAAACTTCTACAATTGTGTAGGACGTTGGGAGATTTCCTATTCTCTTTTTCCTATTACAATTTTTTTGCAATGATGAGACAAAGGTGAGAAGAGTTTGTTACAACAGTGATTTCTATTCATTCAACAGTAGCAACAACCCAAATCCTCCAAAACAAATTTGTTCAGTTTTTGGAAAATAAATGTTGGGAGATACAACATTCTAAACAGATTTATTTCCCAGAAATAAAAGAAACTCATACACATAGATACATACAGATATATACATACATAATAATAACAAAAATTCTGGAATCAATTTTCTGCATCAAACATTTATAAAACTTTTACATTTTTGAAGAACCTATCATGAATGTTCATGTTTTCCATTTTTCATTCACAAACCTTTTTATTAACCTGTTTTTTACTTGTTTTTCTTACCTCTTTGTTCTGCTATCATGAATTTCCAAAAAATGTCTCTGTGCTTCATGCTTTGAATAGCGGTCTGCTGCTAAAGCAACATCAGCAGTGATAAGGCCAAAATTGATTGATCCTGCTTCTAGCCAATATGCCCTCCGTAATATCGCAGGTTGAAGACTAGTTCGGCAATTATTTGCTTGTTCAATATACTGTTGTATTTGGAAGTCTTGAATGGCAGCACTTATACCTTCACCAACTGACTGATTGTGGAGATTGCAACTAGAGATGCGCACAGCACCCATCTAAATATCAAATTCAAGTAAAAGATCAAAAGAAATCCTAGAAGAGTACCTACTCAATATTTACTCCCTACTAATAAAAATGTGATGATTCTAAATTTCTTATTTACAAGTACAAGTTGTAATAAAATTGTTAGTATTAAGATGGTAATTCAAACTGTAAATAGGCTTGAGACCTATGAAATCATACTTAGCTAATAAATCAAGCTATATGTAGATCAGTATGTTTCTGCAATAAGTGTGAGTGTATAGGTGTGTAATCCACAAATTAGTTTCTCAAATTAGACATGCATGTTAATTATGTTTATTAAAAACCAAATTTTTATAACCTATGCCAAAGATCTCCAAAATTAGTTCATTATTATTAGTTCTATAATAATGTCGACACACAAGAATAACATTCAATATAAATAATAGATATGCTATAGAAATCCTTTTAAAATCATGCTGAAAATAAATTCTTTTATTTTAAAACAGACTTTTTTTATATTTTGGCAAAGAATATCAGAAATTGTAATTATGTGATTGCAGAGGGCAAAATTACAAGATCTGTCATAAGCACCATTCATTCAGCCCATCGTAACTTTGAATAGTGGCTGAATGAATGGTTGTAATCTGAGGATTACCTTTATTCAAAAATGAAGATGTGAAGTAAGACAAGTACTACTACCTTTATATTTGTAGCACAACCATGCTCAACAACGTGTACATCTGCACCATCTACTGCCAGGCGGATCATAGTATATTTTAATTCATCAGATGTTAGACAAGGGCCAGAAATGCAACTCATCTAAAGGTTTGGGGGGGGGGGCGGGAAGAGAGAGTAGTAAATGTTATTCTTGGCATGTATTCATTTTACTTCAAATAAAGACAAAGTGATATATTAAGGCAATTGAAGCTGAAAGCATCTTGTTCTTCTAGAGTCATCTAATTATACCATTAGTATATGAGTATTTCCATATTATTTAAAGTAAAATAAATACTTTACTGGTCTGATCAAATATTAAGCCTGTAGAAGGCACCAACTCGAAATGTCTTTCAGCTTCACTGCATGAAGCTTCTGCAAATATGCACGTCTGACAATAGTACTTTTTTTTTAGACAGAAACATAAAAATACTACTATTTCTTTAAAACAAATGCTATAAATCAGAATCCTTGCTTTTAAATGTAAAAACTACATCTCCTTTCCCACCATTGCAGCCATGTAACAAATCCTTAGAAACCATCTTTGTGTTTAAAAACAGGTCACAATTATCTCAACTCCATTTGTTAAATGACTATTTTCTTTTTTTCCTTCAACCTCAGCTAATCTTCCAAAACAATCAGCAGTGCAAAGAACAATTAGGAACACTGGGAAGGACCCAAAAAGATAAATTTGTTACAGAAAAATGAATTGGAGAAAACTGTTAAAAGAGTATAAACCCATAAAGATTTGATAAATGAAACAAGACAAATCTATTTGGTGACATACCGTATATACTCGAATATAAGCCGATCCGAGTATAAGCCGAGGTCCCCAATTTTACCCCAAAAAACTGGGGTAAACTGGGGACTCGAGTATAAGCCGAGGGAGGGAAATGAGGCAGCTACCGGTCAGGGAAAGCCTCCCTCCCTCAGCCGAGAAGGCTGGCGGCTCCCCCGCCCCGCCCTCTCACTGCACCGGCAGGGCTTCCCCGCGCTAATGCAAAAGCCCGCCAAGTTTGCACCATCCGGTATAATGTGAAAAAAAGAAGAAAAAAAAAACTCGAGTATAAGCCGTATATACTCGAGTATAAGCCGAGGGGACGTTTTTCAGCACAAAAAACGTGCTGAAAAACTCGGCTTATACTCGAGTATATACGGTAAGTTTTTTTAAAAAGAATAAAGGAAAGTAAATTCATTGCAGCAATGAAAAAAGATATAGGAACATATTAAATATTTCCTTAAAATAAAAAAGGAGAGATATCTTGGCAAAGAAGACAGGAAATACATTGCTGTTTATTGTCAGCATTTTAAGTTTTAAAATTCAATAGTGATAATTTTAAAATATATATAATTTTAATTGTACATAATTAATATTTAAAGTATAATTAAAAGTTCAATTGTGATAATTTATTAAATCAGAAGGCAGATAGATAAAATAAAATAAAATGATAAAGTAAAATAAAATAAAATGATAAAGTAAAATAAAATAGGTTGTTCCAGAAGAGGTCATTTAGACCAGCGGTCCCCAACATTTCTGGTACTAGGGACCGGATTCAGAAGAAAAATTTTCTTCCATGGATCAGGGTGGGGGTGGGGATGGTTTTGCACACAACCTAAATCCCAGGCATGTGCAGATGAAGCTTTGGTTGCTCACCCGCCATTTGCATGGTCCAGTTTTTAACAGTCAACAAACCAGTACCAGTCCATGGCCCATGAGTTTTTACACTAATAACCCAGTTTTTAAATTTAATAGATATTTGTTTCACTTCAAGTGTTTTTTTAATCCACATAATTGCAAATAAGCCCTATTAAGCACTAAACATCCTATTAAGCACTCAAATAAACAAAGATCTGAAAAGTGCTTAGGTTTATAAAAGATCAGAAAACAAGCCTATAAATATATATTAATATGGTTTTTTGTGCCCAATTTTAGAAGTCCACATTTAGTGACATGGATTGGGGCAAACCTTTGAATAGGGAAAAGAAAAGGCAATATAAAATGCTGGAAAAACTGTAGCAAATATAGAAGTTATTGTTTCTGCGAAGTGGTCCTATAATAACTTTTTTCATATTATTATTTCTCCAATCTCATTAATCTTTCAAAAGCACTGCAACAACAGAGAATTATTTACATATTTATTTATTCAGCATATTTTTATGCTGCTACAAGCGAAGTAATTCTTAATGGCTCACATGGTAACAAGATATAAAAATACAAATACAAAAGCACAATGGTACTACAACTACAGTACAATGTTCTAAAGTTAAACTGTCAGGTAAAAACTTGTCTACACTGATAACAGAAGTCAAGGTTAAAAAACATTTGGCCCCTTGTCATAAGTTTAAATATTAAGAACAATATTGTAACATATGCTTCTACAAACAAAGGGAACTGAAAAAGCAGAATCCTTGCTAATTGTATATTCCTTTCAAGATGGCGCCGACGAAGGCTGCCTCGGTGAAATGCTCTCTAATGGTTTCTTTATTTCTAACACCTTGATGAACGTATCTTTTCTTTTATGTACACTGACAGCATATGCATCAAGACAAATTCCTTGTGTGTCCAATCACACTTGGCCAATAAAAAATTCTATTCTATTCTATTCTATTCTATTCTATTCTATTCTATTCTATTCTATCCTATCCTATCCTATCCTATCCTATCCTATCCTATCCTATCCTATCCTATTCTATTTATAAGGCATAGCCTCATTAAACCACTATTCAGAAAGCCAGATTATATAGTTTACAAGAAGATGTTACCTTAGCTTCACAAAAACGACGATCAATTCCATGTTGACATATGACGACAGATTTTGGTCTTTCCAGTTGGAACTCACGACATGCCACATGAAACACAAATGTTTGTCCCCATTCAAACAGATATGCAATCTGAAAATAAACAAGGACTACTGACTACACATAAATCAAATATACTCAGAAGAACATGATCTTTGAAAAGATTACAGTTACTTGGTTTTTGCAACAAATTCTAAACTAAATTCTATATTTTATAATGAATACAGTGAGCTATATATTTCAACAGCAAAAGGGGATACTTTGGAAATTAGAAACAGAGAAACTTCCACTAATTTGCAAAAATAGAAAGGAAACTTGATGAATAAGACATTACATGAAGCTAGCATTTCACAAGATGAAAATCTACTTACTGTATGTGCAATCAATACTTTAAATCTATTGTTTTGTTTTTAGAACTCTGAAAATAGAATGGATGATTTTCAATCTTTACATTACGCATAAGAAAAATAATAATAGAAAATATGGGCAGTGGAAAATTAATATTTCTAAAGTGGAGAACACATGTTCCTCTTCCCTCTCTTTCCTGGCTTTCAGGAAATGCCTTAAAACTTGTCTATATCTGCTTGGCATGCCCTGAAGCTGTTGGCTGGAGGTGGCTAATGTCGTAACAAAGAAGCCATCACTACCTTTCTGCTCAAAACCAATGGTTTTTTAGTTTGTTTTAATCTGGAGTTGAATAATCAAGGCTAGTAGTACTTTAAACATGTATATTGTATTTTACCCTATTATTTCATATTTAAATAGATTCACTTTCAGAAAAATAGTTGCATCTTTTTTCCAATTTAGACCAAGCAAGTCTTACATAAACCAAGACCCTAACCTTGATGTTATTTGAAGCAGTTGACTCTGAATTCTGAAAATATAGTAAGTATTATAAGATTTTAATATTCACAAATGCATGATTCTAATTTCTTTCAGTCTAAAATTTCTATCTAGATTATTGAACTCCTTCGATTTACACAAATATGTGGCATTTGTAAAGAAAACCAAAAAGAATTTATTCTAATTATTGTTTTTCTATTTCTATCCTTTAATACATAAAACACATATGCTAAAATAGCAATGTACACATTTTAATCTGAAACTTAGTTACAAACCTGTGGAACTGTAACCTTGGCTGTCAGGCTCCCAGTCTGAATATCAATTAACCAGGCATATTCTAAAGTGTCACTATCCACAGGCAAACCTTCTGCTGAAAACATAGCATGGGCACGTAGCTGCAGACCTGAAAGGCTTACATGACCCTCTCGAAGTACTTCATCCACAGTAGGTCTCTGTTAAGAAAGCAAGTTGGGTAGGGATTAGTGCTATATAGCATACACTAATGATTTTGTCAGCTTTATATTGTCGTCATTATGCCATTCAATATGCAAAGCAATATATAAGCTGTTTATAATTCCTGTTTTGTTTATCCATGAATCAAGTTGGCAAATCATAAAGTCATATGAAACCATGGTTACATACATTTAAAAAAAGTAAATTCAGGAAACTATCTTTGGGTGTATATGTATAAGATGAACAATAAATGTAACTAAAACAGATAGATAAATTAAGATAAATTGTGTCATTCAATGGAAAAATCATATTGCTCATGCTATCGCAACATACAAACTAATCTGTTCTTGATGGTGGGAAGATTTTCTAGAACAGGGGTGTCAAACTTGTGTTGTCATGGTGGCATCACATGATGTATCGGGACTTTTCCCCCCCTTCATTAAACTGGGCGGGGGCAGGGCCACCACATGACGCATCTGGCCCGCGGGCCACAAGTTTGATACTCCTGTTCTAGAACAATAATGATTTGATTACAAGGGAACATTGGGAGAAAAATCATTCAAATTAGAATATTTGTAATTGGCTCACAGTGTTAAATGGAGCATTTTAGAGCATGATAAAAAAAGGTAATTACTTATGTCCACTTTTCCTAGTTATTTAACTAGCTTGGAAAGTATTTTTAAATAATATTACCTGATAACTGTCATTCAAGAATATATTCAATGGTGATAATACAAGTTGCAACATGGTTTCCTTATATCCCTTTTTCATCTCAAAACATAATCTTTCCAGAAAACCAGTAGGACATTCTGGACCATCAGAGGTGCAATGCTAAATACAGAATATTAAAATTAGAAATAACCATTTAATTAAATGTCAATAATTCTCAAATTGTTAAATTATGAAAATATGCAAAATATTCTTTTAAAAGGCAAGATAACAGTTTTTAAAAGGAAGATAACAGTTTTTTCAAAAAGTAACATCACTTAAAGTGGATAATTCTTCTGAAACTATTAAACTTAAGAGTCATTCTTTATTTTATATTGTATTACTAAGTTGTTCATGAAAAATTCTCTTGAACTGTTTTTACCCAGGGAAACAATAGTTCTAAGACTGGAGAAGAACCAGGAAAACATCTTTTTTATGCACTAGTTAATCCCAGTCTAACTAATACCACTGTGCAACTACTTTTATCCAACTTCAGTTATAATGAGAATAAAACTTCATATCAGAAGATCAGAACAGCTTTTGCCTGGAACTCATTTTACTTCTGTCTCAAGAATGCATGGAAAAAAAACAAGAAATGAGCAGAACTAGGGCAAAAACTTAATTAATTTGATTTCACTTTAAATTAATTTTAAGTTAAATATCAATGTAATTTAAATTAAGCTTAAATTAAGCATAATGAGTAACCTACCATTTCATTACATCACAATTAAAACTATAATGTAACAAAATTACTGGAAAGACTGTGTACTCAAAAACACTTCTATATCAGATGGAGGGTCTTCAGCACTTCTAAAACCCATCTTATTAGAAAGGAACCAACAATGATAATGAATTGTATATTTGTACATTTAATGATGTGAGATGAGATACTTGCAAGAGGCATTCAAGTAAACTGAAGGAAGCAGCCCAAGGCTGCATTATGTAGACAGCAATAATGACAGTTATGTATGACATTCCATAAATAAATTCTATTTAAAAACAACCCCCACACCAAATTGAGAACTTCCTTATTTTTATTAATATGCTTTTCATTTAGAAGTTGTTACATTTCAAACCAAGGTATATCTTCTATATGGGGCACCCCTGTGGTGGTATGTGAAAGCAGGCTTCCAAACACCCACATTTTGATTATGTGATTAAGATGGTTACATTAATGACTATAACTTTTAGGACCTGGTGTAACTACCAGGTTAAGAAAGGTCATTAAGCAAGGACTATTTGTAATGTGTTTTTAAGGATCATCATTTCAGCCATTGTCTATCTACTGCATGATGTTTCACATATTTTTAAGGACAAAATTTAGCATATTCATAGGTCAACCATAGGAAATCTGTAGTTCTAATTATGTGCACAATTTTCTAAAATCAGGGATAAATCATAATACTTACTACAGGCAAACGTCCATGAACTTTGAACACATTAACAAGCACTGTAATATCCCATGGGCGTAAAGTTAGAGGATTAACTTGTTTCAATGATGTATCACGCTCTTTTTTGTCAGCATCCACTCCAACTGCTGTCCACCCAGAACTTGAAGATGTTGACATAGAAAGTACAGGGCTTGAAATGACTTCTTCAAAATCAGTATACATATCATCTTCACCAAAATAATTTTCCTAGTGAGATGAATTAACAATATTTATTGAAATGGTATAATATAATTAGGTTACAACAAAGAAAAATATAACAGTATAAAATATAACTATAATAATATAACATTAATAGGTGTGTTGGATATGTTCACCACCTTGAGCTATTAAAAATAATAAAGATGGATACAAATGAATAACTAACCCTTCACACCTTAGTATAGCTTTTCTATAGCCAGTCATTTAGAAATATTAATGTTCATTTCTTAATTATAGTCTATATGATTATCACATATACTGATAATGTTTTAGTGATTAAGGGTGGTTCTGAACATTTTAAGTAACTGGAAAGCTGGGGGCGATGAGTAGAACAAATCAAATATTTGAGTTACTGGTAAACTAGGAGCTCTCTTTAATATTGTTCACTTTATGGACAGCAGCTTTGGAAACATTTGTTTCTGTTCTCATGCTAATTAGAAATGTACAATTATGATTTAACACATTTGAAGGATCCCCCAAGAATAGAAGGCTGGTTGGAGATTTTCTTCATGTAAAAGAATAAGATATAATTACAAAATACTACATTTTTTAATAGGACTACAAGGCCCATGTATAATTTACAATCCAGGGAGAGCTAATACCTTTATAGACAGGAATGCTTTTAAAAGTGGTCCATATAAAGTTATCTGGGAATCTGGGGAAACTTCTAATTCTACACGAAGTTTGTCAGGCGGAAGTTCAGAAGGGTCAATAGGAAGACGGGAAGAAGCTGAAGGAGATGTTCCTCTATCTGCCATTTTCTGTGATGGTCGCTGGGCAGATAATATGGTTTCTTCCATTTCTGACACTTTATAAATGAAAAAGTAAAACAATTAAGTGAATACTGATAATATTTCACCAATGTACTAGTGAAAGTAATTTTTTTAAAAAATCAGACATATTATTCAACAAATCTGAAGAAAATAAAAGCTATGAATTTGTTTTATTGTTGGTGTTTAAATTGTATTTCTCAACTAACCTGAAGATCTAAACGCAAGATTTTATTTTAAATAATAAATAATTCAAACTGTCATGCCCAGTAAGAAGAGCATAACAGTATTTTAGGGTAGTAAATTAAGGAAAAGGGTAGTAAATTAAGGAAAACTATGATAGGAATTTGTTTTATATGCTTTTTCTTTTCAAAATTTTAAATAGGCACCAAATAATTTTATCATGTGGTACATTTAGAAATGATAAGATAAAAAGTTGATCTTATCTGTTTGATATTAAAGCTACAAATATGATTTTGAATTTGCTCCTTATATTTTTTTTAGTATATTAACTGCTTTGTTTGTTTGATACAATTCTACAATACTTCTCATGCAATTGCACTTCAAAATACTTTACACTGAAGCATATTTAAAATGGTTTTTTCATATGTTTATATTTCTAACTGCCCAGAAGAATAGAATAGAATAGAATAGAATAGAATAGAATAGAATAGAATAGAATAGAATAGAATAGAATTTTTTATTGGCCAAGTGTGATTGGACACACAAGGAATTTGTGCATATGCTCTCAGTGTACATAAAAGAAAAGATATCTTCATCAAGGTACAACATTTACAACACAATTGATGGTCAATGTATCAATATAAATCATAATGATTGCCAGCAACAAAGTTACAGTCATACAGTCATAAGTGGAAAGAGATTGGTGATGGGAACGATGAGAAGATTAATAGTAGTGCAGATTTAGTAAATAGTTTGACAGTGTTGAGGGAATTATTTGTTTAGCAGAGTGATGGCCTTCGGGAAAAAACTGTTCTTGTGTCTAGTTGTTCTGGTGTGCAGTGTTCTATAGCGTCGTTTTGAGGGTAGCAGTTGAAACAGTTTGTGTCCTGGATGTGAGGGGTCTGTAAATATTTTCACGGCCCTCTTCTTGATTCATGCAGTATACAGGTCCTCAATGGAAGGCAGGTTGGTAGCAATTATTTTTTCTGCAGTTCTAATTATCCTCTGAAGTCTGTGTCTTTCTTGTTGGGTTGCAGAACCGAACCAGACAGTTATAGAGGTGCAAATGACAGACTCAATAATTCCTCTGTAGAACTGAATCAGTAGCTCCTTGGGCAGTTTGAGCTTCCTGAGTTGGCGCAGAAAGAACATTCTTTGTTGTCCTTTTTTGATGATGTTTTTGATGTTAGCGGTCCATTTTAAATCTTGCGATATGATAGAACCTAGAAATTTAAAGGTTTCTACTGTTGATACTGTGTTGTCTAGTATTGTGAGAGGTGGAAGTATGGAAGGGTTTTTCCTAAAGTCTACCACCATTTCTACGGTTTTGAGTGTGTTCAGTTCCAGATTGCTTTGGTTGCACCACAAGGCTAGTCATAGTCTCGTCTATATGCGGATTCGTCATTGTCTCGAATGAGACCAATCACTGTTGTGTCATCTGCGAACTTCAGTAGCTTAACAGATGGATTGTTGGAGATGCAGTCATTGGTATTCAGAGAGAAGAGAAGTGGGGAGAGCACACAGCCTTGGGGGGGCCCTGTGCTAATTGTACAGGTATTTGATGTGATCTTGCTTAGCTTCACCTGCTGCTTCCTGTTTGTTAGGAAGCTTGTGAGCCACTCTGTTCCGGTACCTGTAGCTGGTTTAGCTTAGTTAGAATAGATAGAATAGAATAGAATAGAATTTTTTATTGGCCAAGTGTGATTGGACACACAAGGAATTTGTCTTGGTGCATATGCTCTCAGTGTACATAAAAGAAAAGATACGTTCATCAAGGTACAACATTTACAACACAATTGATGGTCAATATATCAATATAAATCATAAGGATTGCCAGCAACAAGTTATAGTCATTCAGTCATAAGTGGAAAGAGATCGGTGATGGGAACTATGAAACAATTAATAGTAGTGCAGATTCAGTAAATAGTCTGACAGTGTTGAGGGAATTATTTGTTTAGCAGAGTGATGGCCTTCGGGAAAAAACTGTTCTTGTGTCTAGTTGTTCTGGTGTGCAGTGCTCTATAGCGTCGTTTTGAGGGTAGGAGTTGAAACAGTTTATGTCCAGGATGCGAGGGATCTGCAAATATTTTCACGGCCCTCTTCTTGATTCGTGCAGTATACAGGTCCTCAATGGAAGGCAGGTTGGTAGCAATTATTTTTTCTGCAGTTCTAATTATCCTCTGAAGTCTGTTAGAAGTTAGAAGAATGTCTGGAATGATGGTATTGAATGCTGAACTAAAGTCTACAAAAAGGACCCTTGCATAGGTCTTTGGAGACTCAAGATGTTGTAGGATGTAGTGCAGAGCCATATTAACAGCATCATCTGTTGATCTATTTGCTTGCTTGCTTGCTTGCTTGATCTATTTGCTTGGCAAATTGCAAGGGGTCTAACAGCGGATCCGTGATGGTTTTCAAGTAGGAAAGCACTAGCCTTTCAAAGGTTTTCATGACTACAGATGTTAAAGCAACTGGTCTGTAGTCATTCAGTTCCTTGATAGTGGGCTTCTTCGGCACTGGGATGATGGTAGAGCGTTTGAAGCAAGAAGGAACATAGCACATCTCTAGTGATTTATTGAAAATATGGGTGAAGATGGGGGCCAATTGGTCAGCACAGACTTTTAAGCAAGAAGGAGTTATCTTGTCTGGGCCTGGAGCTTTTCCTGGCTTTTGTCTGTGAAATAGGTCCTACACTTCCTTTTCTGTGATCACTAGGGGTTGTGAACCCAATGAAATGGGGTCAGTTGTAGGAGGCTTGGCTGTAGTTGGTGTGTCTGAGATGGGGGTTGTAGAGATAGGTGGCTGTAGTTTCCTTTCAAACCTGCAGTAAAACTCAGTCTTACACAACACAGTAAAAGGGGAAAAAATCTACTATTTTTTAGCAGGGTTCGTCTTTTCTGGAGGCGACAAGGGAAGAAGAGAGGCTCTGACTGACGTTTGGGAAGGGGAAGAGGGCAGCAAAACACCAGAGACATATGGGCATTGATAGGGACAGAGAGAGGCATGTTAATGCTTTTTCTCTTACTTTACCAACCTGGGTAAGGTAGGTATGTTTGGATGGAGGGGGATTGATGAGGGGAAACTGGGGCCTTCCAGAAATGCATATTTGTAGGGGGGAATAGCTGATGCAATATAAGTGTTGGAAGGCAGGGGAGGTGATGAAGAACAGGGCTGTGCCAATAGGCCTGTTGCATGCATGCCCTGAATGGAGTAACAAGATAGCTTTCCTTGTTCTCTGCTTCTGTCTGAGAACTTTGTTCTGTTTGGCATGGGGGAGACTACACATCTGCTTTAGAAAGATGTCCCTTAGATCTTGGATATCTCCTCCTGGCCAGTTCTGAATTTAAAGTATCCCAATGCCCCACTTGACATTCCAAGTATATGCCTGGAGTCACCACTGTGGTGCACTTGTAAAGAGAAGGCACCTGCAGGGAGGTTGATCTACTGGCTTAGGTTACGCCACCTGGGATCTCAGCCCAGCAGGGCGGGACCTGTTAATTGGCCAAGGCTAAAAAACGATGCCTTTGTGATGGCAACCACAAGGAAAAGCTTGACTACAAAGAGGGGACTATGCAGGGGCCACAGCTTGGTGAGTGGCTACAGAGGCACCTCTTGTTCCACTTAATGCTGCCCAGTTTTGGCAGACAGCAAGAGGTGCTCCATTGAATGGCCATCTTTCACTTCCCTAAAACCTCAGCTCAGCTTCCCAGGAGGTGGAGCCTTGGGTGGAAGGATCCACCTTACTTTTGGAATATCATCTCCTTAGAGATCTTTCCATTCTGTGGCATAGTAGGAGGTAGGAAAAAACCCAAGCAATTTCTATAGGCAAACTGTTCTGTGCCTGGCCCACTTTTCTTTCCCCGCTTCCCCAGTGTACAGATTGGATATATACTGACCATAACAACTGAGGGACATTGAAGGTATCATAAAAGTGGACACTGGTCATATAGTTATTTTTTCAGCACCCTTGTAATTTCAAAAGGAAATTGGTAAGCAAGGACTATCTGCATTGATCCATAACTAGGAGGTCTATAGTTTTTGACTCTGATTTACCTTTATACCAATGAAGGTAGAAAGGACAACTTTTTGTCATAGAGAAAGCTAAATAACTGAAAAGTGTGGCTCTCAACCCAAGTTTCACTGGCTTTCAATTTATTCTACCTAGGTTATTTTCTCTTTCAAAATGGCTTATTCTGCATTTTAAAAATCTGAATAAAAAGAAACAAACTTACACGATTGGATCAAATGTTCCTTAACCTTCTGGGGATAAATTGGATGCCACACATAATCAATTGTAAGCATAATACTTGGTATTGTCCAGCATTCAACCCAGCCAGCCCTATTCAAAAAAAAAATGATGTATGTAGTAATTATTTTATTAATTTACACATTAATTTCTTGTACATTTTGAGATTCTAGTAAGAGAAACCAAACTTACTCTTCTTGAGTCATATTCCTCCATTTAGACTTGCTTAGTTTCTGTCCACTCTGACTATCAACAGGAGCACAAGACTCAGGATTTAATTTATTAGGATGACAATCTTTCACCAACATAAAGAGGGAGTATTTACTAGGATGGCAGTCAGGAAGAAGTAAATGAACATCAAGACCATCTCCCTGAAAATACAATATACATGCATATTTCAATCTATTATATTTAAAACATAAAGAAGCGGACAAAAGTATTACAGTATCTCATTTTTTTGCCCAAAGAATCCCAATTTGTCATGAAATGAAACTGACACAAGTAAATGGCATTCACCATTTTTCATTCCATTGAGCAGGCTCTTTCCTTTTGATGTATGACTTCATCTATTCTTGTGAATAATAAAAACAAATGAAACATAACTAATACCTCTTGGAAGTTAAAAGACATTATTGGATTTTAGTTATCTCTCAAGCAGATTATTTATTTTAATTAGGAACATAAATTTCTTTAATTTTATGATCAATCATGACAAATTTGACACTTTGTTGACATCTAGGAAAATGACAACACTCATTATAAATTTATATAAGAAAGATAGTTATTCATAACAAAAGTATTTTCAATTTTTAAATAGAAGAAAGAAGCCATTACAATGCCTTGGAAAAAAATTATCAAGTATTTTTCAGAATTGCATAATATACAATAAAATGAAGTAGCCTAAAACATATTGAAATTATTTCAGTATTAAAAAACAAATATTTTTCAAATGAATCTACCTTTTCAAAAAGAACTAGACTAGTACTCTATCTGTATAGTACAGAATAAACTACGTATGGTCCCAAATGTCAACCTCTTATATTTGATTTGAATTTCAATATTACAAATGTTATGGTATCTATATATTTAAAGGTAAAATTAATGGCACAAATACTGAACTGACATAAAATGTTTATCATCGTTCATAAAACCACTTTTAAAGACAATATAAGATGAATGACTAGGGTCAGTTTTTGATGACTGGCCTTATATGTCCAGTAATTTAAAAAAATGAAAAAAAGAGAAAATTGAGGCATGTATTCAAAAGCGGGACATGAACAATTATAACAATGACATCTGAGCCATTCTTTGCTTCTGCTAGACATCATTGTTCATGTTCTTCAGGTCCTGCTTGAACATATACTGTCAAATTTCTATTTTCCAATTTATTTTTTTGTTTTATTATGGAAACAAACACGATTTATTTTGAAGATAAAGGTACCCACTTACTCTTAAAGAGAATCTAGTACTGCATGTAACTGGAACAAAGTCAAGAAAAGGCAAAGAGAAAACTATGTTTAATGTTTCTCCACAGGCAGCCACATAAACTAAAAGAGAACAAGAGAAAAACATCAAGCATAAATTAATCATACAAATATTTATTTTTATCAAAATGACATTATTTGCTATTCTATAAGCACCATTAAAGTATGCTTCTTAATACACTTAAGTATATTAAACTACTTAAGTACTTATTAAAACTGAGAGCTCTACAATTTCTCTGCAATTATTTTCAAAAAATTATTGTGTGTTAGAATGCTCACCTGCAAAAATAAGGAAGAAGCCTTGCTCTGTTAGTACTGGAACTGAGAAGCAATGGAATGACAAGTAGTTTGGGAGCTTTAGTTAAAAATAATAGAGAGATTTTTTTTTCTATTATTATTTATTTGTTTATTTAGTGTAGAGCAGGGATGTCAAACTCAAGGCCCGTGGGCCAGATTCAGCCTGCAGGGTGCTTAAATCTAGTTTTACATCTATTAGTTAGCAGCAGTCGGGTTCCAGTCTCATCTTGCCTTGCAATGCCTTGGTCCAGGTCCAGCCCTGGCTTCTGGTCTCCACACACACAAACAGAGCTAGTTTTTCTCACCAAAGTGGGTACTCATTTATCTACTCACAATATTGCATGCTTGCCAACTCCTGGGTGGGCAGGAATTAGGGATCAAGTGACAGTAGCTCATTCCATCTCACAGAGCCAGGCTCAAACTGTCAGAGTACAGACAATTTTTGGCTGGCACTTCCGGTGTCATTAAGCCATTGCATCATCAAGTCCCAATGTCTCAGCAATTAAAGATGCTGAGCTTGTGAGCTGGAGAGCTGAAAGCTCGAGTTTGAGACCCAAGCGTCACACATCAGGATGAGCTCCCATTACTTGCCCCAGATCCTGCCCATCTAGCAGTTGGAAAGCATGGAAATGCAAGTAGATTAATAGGTATCACTGTGGTGGAAGGCAACAGCATTCTGTGCCCCTTTGGCATATAGCTATGCTGGCCAGGTGAACATGGAAATTGTCTTCAGACAACACTGGCTCTCTCGGCCAAGCAACAGAGATGAGCACCGTGCCCTAGCCTCCACTTCTCATAATATTGGTTTAATTTTTCTATGTAGGAGTTGCAATTGTTTGTAATTAAAAAAAATACTTCATTATTTTGGGAAGTGTAAGGCAGAGAATATCTGTGTACTTTGTACATATTGTAGTAGATGGATGAAGACTTGTGCCTCCTCAACAAAAATATGTTGTGTACAAACACTGAATTACAGAATGAGAAAGAGGCATCTTAGACATTTGTTTCTGTTTCTGTTCATTTGAAGGGAGAGGGACAATGAGATCCTGGACTAGGAGTAGCACCCAATCTCTTTCCCTCTATCCAACTGACCTTACTATTTTCTTCTCATTGTGAAGAGAAATACTGTAGACAGTTGTTCTCAGTTTCATTCAGTATTACACAGTATGCCAACTAACTACTTCTGATATTGCAAAAAGTACAATTGTGCCTGATTTCGTCTTTGAGGGAATCGTTTCACTTCTATTTTTATTTACATTAAAAGCAAGTATATGTAATATATTTTAAGAATGTTCTTTTAGTCCATTATTGTCTTTGTGGTTATTACAACAATCTTTTTGTCAGTGATGAAATGTTTTAAATAAATACTTATTTAACAGTTTGTATTCACAGCTTGAGACTATCCTGATTTAAAATTTACTTTAGAAAATACACAAGGAGAATTTCTCTTTTAAAAAATACTGCTATCCTGTATATTGTTAAATCATTATAGCTCTTTCTTATGTACAGCTTTTTTTGGGGGGTGGGGTTTACAGCAGTGGTGAAATCCATTTTTTTTTACTTCCTGTTCTGTGGGCGTGGCTTGGTGGGCATGGCAGGGGAATGCAAAATTCCCATTCCCACCCCATTCTGGGGCCAGCCAAAGGTGGTATTTGCCGGTTCTCTGAACTACTCAAAATTTCTCCAGAAGCTGTCAGAACCTGCTGGATTTCACCCCTGGTTTACAGGCCCTTTGAGAAAGGAACATGTTTCTAAAGTGTTGATTTAATCAAAACTTTGTGTTTACTGGCACTTGGGATTTATTAATAAATAAAAACTAAATTAAGTTTCTTAATAATAATGTCTGTAACTGAAAGAGAAATCATGAACATGCCCAAATAAAACTTATGTTGAAGAAATGACAAATAGCTTAATACTATTTACCTGAGTAGAAGACAACCCTAAATTTAGTATGCTTTATCACTATCCCATTAATAAAAGCTAGACAGAAAAACAATGGCCAGTTTCATCATCTTGACAAGCTTCAGGAGGCCAGTTCTAACTCAAATCAATGTAGCAGATTTCCTGGCAAAATGATTAGGGTTCACCTGAATAATTATTTCTCAAATGAATTGCTTGAAAACTAAGTTATCCCACCTACAAAAATCAATCCCCAGAATGCATTCTCACTCACAGAAAAGACTACCACAGAACACGTTTCTCTTTCCTTCCAGTGGAAATAACAAAAGCAAGTAGAAAAATGGTTATCTGAGGGTTAGATACAGTATGTGAAAAATTTAAATACGAATACAAATACTATTGCAGTATCAATAGTATAGAATGTATAGAATGTGAAAAATGTATATTTTTGTTTTATTTTTATAATTTTCTTATGTAAGATGTACACTGTAGATGGCATTTAATTTTGTTATACAAGGTGTAATGACAATAAAGCAAACTAAAAAAATCATCTTACTTAGCTGCCAAATATGTTTTCCTTTACAGAATATTCTTCACTGATAATGCAAATCTAGTAATTGTTGAAAATATGTTTATATGCTAGTAATATTTCTTTCACTGCACATTTCCCATCTATTACAAACACACACACAAAAAGATTTAAAAGGACCTGGAATCATCTTCAGGTGACATGATATTTATTTAAATACAGTTGGCTCTTTTGGATAATTATAATAATTTAAGCATGTTAAGCTGCTCAAATACTTTAAAACATAAGAATTCTCACCATTTTCCTGTTGCTTTGTAGAACAATCAATCCAATTGTGCTGATTTGCAGACCAAATCATTTCAAACTGATGAAACATCACTTTAAAATTCCATGTATAGGGAACAAATGAGTAGATATCAGGAGAACTGTCACCACACCAATCTTCAATCAAGTCTAAAAAGTAAGAGAATATGTTACTTCAGTGTGTGATAGAACATTATATAATGCTGACAATGGTATAATTGTATACAACAAATTATATATGATCCAGAATACCTGTAAAGAAGTTTTTTTGAGCATATATGAAATGGTAAGTAGCTTTATATACTTCAACTTCAGTCTGCCAAAGTTGTGTCATGTTCCATGTTCGGGGATAAAAGGCGTTAATGTGAAACTAAAAAAAATATATAAAAAATAGTGTTAACAATGTATAATTCACAACCAAAAACTTTAACAGCAAAGATAAAACAGAGAGCTATATAACGCCTGTTTATTAACTTACAAACCCTTCTTCTGTTTATCACTCATATACAACACCATCTCTGATAACAAATATGTTGAAAGCTTTGTCCTAGAGATTTCCTTCCATAAGGAACCCATTGAAAAGTGATTTTATTTTGAAAGGATTGAAACTCTTTTGAGGTGATCACATAAAGTTTTTTTACTTCCATCCATGAAAGATATGTGACTATTCAGGAAACACTAAATGACTGTAACAGCCAACATTGCATGTTTAGTCTCCAAATATGTAGCTCAATAAAAGTCCCATTGAAGTATTTATACTTGAATACTAAACAAAAATCCAAAAGCAGAAGAGCGAAATCATTAGCCCTCCTGATAGCATTTCCAGTCTACCCTGATTAGGTTGCAGGTAAATTTGCAACAGACCCCTCCTCAGGTTTGAGTTACTGAGAGTTAAAAAAACACCTTATTTAATTTGGAAACAATATTTTATATGAAACTTCCACGTACTCAAGTAACACTATTTATACGCAACTGCCAGATTTGGGGAAATTTCTAATCTTTGCTGGGGGTGAGGTTTCTTATGATTATTATTCAAGAAAATAAATTATCATATATATTGTTCGGAAATCTACAATCACTTGGATCTGCTGTTGAAATAATTTGAAAGCAAGTACAAGAGAAATTTTTCTGAGAGTATGCATATTACTTACAGCTAACATTTCTGCTTCTAAGAGAGTCCGGAACTGCATACTACTGGTAGCATCTATATGTAAAAGTTGTCCTTTAATAGTGGGAGAGTAGCCTAGTAAACAGAACAAATCTTTGTTTTAGGATTATGTCTCTCTTCAAAAATGTTGGAACAAATTGCCTTATATGATGGTGTATTTCTCTTCAATGGAGATCTTTAAAGGTAGCCATCATTCCAAAATGTTTTAGCAGGTCTGCACTGAGTAAAGAACTGGATATCATTTGAAATCCATTCTAACTTCATTATTTTGAGGAAGTACCTATTTCTAAAATTATTTCATGCATACTATCAGTAGTAAATATATAACATGAACTGAATCAATTTAAAAATAAACATTTTGGATCAAATGTCTATTTTTAATAAAGGAAAGTGATGTGAATATTACAGATACATTGTCAATGCAACTCTTTGTAGAAAGTTTTAAGAAATAAATAAGAAATATTTATAGAATATAACAGAGAATGGCAAATCTAGTTGCACCTTCAGTCATAAAAATTTTTAGAATTACATTTTGAGAATTCACTATGTAGTTACCATATGCACAGAAAACCTGAATCTAATCAGTCTAGCTACATTGGTAGATTAATATTCTATAAAAAATTCTTTAAAAAGAAAATAATATACAACAAACTTTCTACCTTAATATGAGTTGAGATCTATTAAGAAACACTAAGTTTTTAGAAATGCTAATCAATATGTAAGGGTCACTACTTCAATATAGTTTACGACAAAGAATACAGATTTTTTTCCCCGTCAACTTACCATTTTCAGTGACAGTCATGGGAATATTAACTTCCAAATAAGAACCTGCTCCAACATTTACATGCACTGCATTAGTTTCCTGCCAACAAATTTCAGAATTAGTTTAATTATTTTTATTAACATTTCTTGTTTCAAGCTACTGTATAACTATCATATGTAAAAATTAAAGAAAGTAAATATAGTACAAATAATTAAAAATAAAATAAAAATTATAAACAGAAAGGAGAAAAAATACAATGCCTTTTGAGTACATAAGAGAATTGCACATATCAAAGTTGTAAAATAGAATAAACAGACAAAAATCTGGAAAAAAGCATCAGTAAACCATTCCATACTCTTCCACAAAATTAAATATATCTGTGTGCGTGCGTGTACGTGCGTAAGTGTATATGTATATGTGTGTGTATATCTATACTGTAGATCTATGTATGTATGTATGTATGAATTTGTGGGTTGTATAAACATATACTTGTATATATATGTATATAACCATGTATAGGTATGTCTACTGTGCTTCTCTGAAAATAAGACCCGTCTTATTCTTTTTAGTTTACTTTATTGTCATTGCACCATGTACAACGAAATTAAATGCCATCTTGAGTGTACATTATAATTATAAAAATAAAACACAAACACACATCCTTCACATTCTATACAATTGAATTGAAAACTCCCGATATTGCATTAATATTGCACTATTTAGTAGAATGGTGGCTCAGGGGCTAGGATGTTGAGCTTGTCGATCGAAAGGTCAGCAGCTCAGCGGTTCGAATCCCTAGTGCTGCCGTGTAACGGGGTGAGCTCCTGTTACTTGTCCCAGCTTCTGCCAACCTAGCAGTTTCGAAAGCACATAAAAATGCAAGTAGAAAAAATAGGGACCATCTTTGGTGGGAAGGTAACAGCGTTCCGTGCACCTTTGGTGTTGAGTCATGCCGGCCACATGACCATGGAGACGTCTTCGGACAGCGCTGGCTCTTCGGCTTTGAAACGGAGATGAGCACCGCCCCCTAGAGTCGGCAACGACTAGCACATATGTGCGAGGGAAACCTTTACCTTTATTTAGTAGAATTCAATATAGTACTGTTCTGGGATAGAAGCTGTTTTTCAGCCTATTTGTCCTTGTTTTATTATCCTGTATCATCTGCCAGATAGTGATAGTTCAAAAAAAGTGTGCCCAGGATGAGATGGATCTTTAAGAATGTTTTGAACTTTCTTAAGGCAGCAGGAACTATAAAGCTCTTCCAAAGAGGGGAGAGGGCAACCAATGATCCCCTGGGCAATGATGTTAACCCTCTGGCGCGCTATCCTATCTGCCACTGTGCAACTGGCAAACCATACAAAGATGCAATAAATTAAAATACTCTCTATGGTGCAGCGGTAGAAGGTCACCAGCAGTTTTTCATTCAGTTGTTGTTTCCTGAGCAGTCTCAGGTAGTATAATCTTTCTCTGCTGGGCCCTTTTGACCAATGCTGCAATGCGAGTGCCCCAAATCAGGTCCTCTTTTATGATAACACCCAAAAATTTAAAACTGGCCACTTGCTCCACTCCATTGATAAGCAAGGGCTGGATGTCTGATCTATTCCTTCTATAATCCACTATAAACTCATTGGTCTTATTGGCGTTAAGTACCAAGTTATTGTCTCCATACCATTATATTTTGGGGGGCTCCAAAATAAGCACTAGAACTTATTTTGGGGGAAACACAATTTCAAGGTGATCAGCCTGGCTGGGTGCCACACCCTCCCAGCATGTGCAAAAAAGTGGCAAGAACGTGTGGGCTGACGTTGTCTGGCAGCAGCTGCAGTCTGCTGGCCCCTTGGTCAGCGCATTCTGGGGTTGTGCAGCCCGCACAGTGCAGGTTGATTACCTGTCCAAACAGCAGACAGCAGCAGAGGCATGGGAAGGAAGCTCACAATCTTGATGCGCCACGGAGGCCGCAGACAAGACAAGCGACGGTGGGATGAAGTGGGTGGCCGGTTGCAGGACGTTCATTTTGGCATCTCTCAGCTTGCCTGCAACCCACGTAGAACGTCAGGATCGCCTGCCTTTTTGGGGTACAGCTTATATTAGAGGACCACCCTAAAAATCAGGCTAGGGCTTATTTCCAGGGTATGTCTTATTTCCGGGGAAACACAGTATGTCTATATATATGATATGTGTGTGTCTGTGTATGTATGTATATATCTCATATAGTCACTAAGAATCAAACTCAGCTGGAAGGCTTTACCGTTCTCCTTAACAAGCAAAATTCTTAAATGAACTGACTCAAGGGAGTTCTTCCTAGAGTATGGCAGATTTCTGCCATTTCAAGAAAAATCCTGTTTTCTTAGAATATGGATTAACATTATAGGAAACTAGAGAATAGACATGTCTCTTTATGTTGGTGTGTTGGTGTGTCTGTGTGCTTGTTTACTTTGATATGAAGCAATATCTCGGGTGTAGAAAAAATATTTTTGATCAATTGATCAAGAAAAATATACACACATATATACCTGGTACATAAAATTAAAAATACAGATTTGTTGGAAAATGCAAAAAAACATAATATTCAAATATGAAGGAATGCTTAACTACACTTTTTCCTTTAAGGCTTTCTGTATTGTACTATTTTCAATACTTCCAAAAATAAATTATAAGAAATATTATTTATTAAAAAACTTAACAGAAAGTAATACATATGTTGCAACAACTAGTGTTAATTTCCCAAGCTTCTAGCTAAGTTATATTTATTTACCCTATTTTTTGTAAAGAGCAAGTCAATAGTAGCATCTGCAATAATATTCATACGTAGCTCAAAAGCAAGGATCTGTCTTAGCTTCCCAGGAACTGGAACTTCTGTAACTTTCATTACTTGATAATCGGGTGGGAAAAAAAATTTCCACAAACAATCCCTAAAAGAAAAATCCAACGAATAACATTATACTAAAATAAATGTCAGTCATTTATGAATATTTTCTGTAGTGTATTTACACAAGAGCAACACTGGTGATTCAGATTCTGTGCATTTATATGAATTTACCTCAGGATCAAGCTACATTTAAAAAACTTCCCATGAATGAATGAGCCAGGTTTCATGCATCCTCATCAACCACTGATTCTCTATACACTACTAACATTCCTCTTTGTGTGTAACCTTTAATTGGGCGAAATGGTATATTATAAGACAATTGTTTCTGAACCAAGGTACTTCAAATGGGGATAACTACAGAATGCTTTCAAAATACAGGACCCATGACTCCCATGGAAGTAAAATTCAGCAATTTTTTAATAAAACATTTTATGACATAATACAAAATATCATAAAAAGTTTCTTGTTGTCAGCGTCTAATGTATGACTGTGTTATAGAGTTCAACATGGACTACTTTCAAGCAAGGTAGATAAAAATTGATGATTTAAAAAAAAATCAAAAAATCAGATTTTTAAAATTTAAATCAGCTTTTGTTATTTAAATCGGATTTTATTTTAATAAAATGTTTTTGAAGTTAAAATCTATCTAAAGATAGTTTACTATTTAAGATACATTAATAATTCAGTTTATTCAGCATGAAATGGAGCTTAGTTATGTAGCATGAGGCTCTATATTCTGCAATATGGAGACTGTCAGTGAGTCAACAGCGGGTCAGAGGAGGAGCTGCTGCAGGACAGAGATGACAGTTACTGTTTAAAAATTATGATTTAAATTGTCAAGTTGATTTAAATCAAATCCACCCTGCTTTCAAGGCAGATACATCCCTGAGTATATCCCTGAATTTTAAAGAACTTTGCCAATGCATCAGAAACTCTGCCATTGCTGAAGGCATTAATCTAGTAATCAAATATCTTTGAAATGAACTGGGGGGGAAGATCACCGTACATTGCTAAATGAGATCCTGCAATCAAAATCTTTGAAGAGGCATACTTGCCTGTTAAATATATAAGACATGTATTTCCCTTATCTCTGGATTAACATCTAGATGGGGTGCTTAAATCTGGCTCTTGGGGCCGGCCTGGAAATGTCAAAGGACTGGCCTTCAGTGCCTCTGCCAGCCAAAATAGGCTGTGGGGTAGCCAAGCGTAGCAGCCCACAGCCTGTTTTTGGCTGGCAGAGTGCTGCAGGATTGGACTGAATTATAATTATGTGGCCTCAAGTAAGTGCTTGATCTGGATAGAAAACAAGCAACATCCTATGTTAATATTAAGTTTAATGCCAGATTTTACATATTGTAGGTCCATTTAATCTACAATCAACAATATATAATTGACAGCAATTTCTATTTACTATTTTGGAAATTTACCTCTGCTGTTAGATCTTGTATTATGTTATTTATGCTATTGTATTTTTATTATTAGTTAATAATAAAAATACAATAGTATAAGTAGCTTTTCTACTTGGAAAAGCAATTTACTATTAAACAATAGGGTATACATTTAGAAATAAAAAGTTTAGTGGAGTATGACGAATAAGTAATAAATGTTTGCCAGGAATAACTGGTAGAAGAGATAAAAAATGGTTAGAGGTAAAGAACTGTGGAAAGAGGAAAAGGGGGAAAAATGCATCTTGAGCCTGTTTCAAATGCCCACCATGGTCACAACCACCATGACCATGACCACTCCTAGCCATACACACTGTGGCTCTCCGAGGTCAAACGTAACCCTGATGTGGCCCTCAATGAAATAGAGTTTGACATCCCTAATTTAGATCTATCTTTTTCAACAGTGTTTCCATGGTATCCTAGGTTTCCGCAGGAGATTGTGTTTTTTTAAAAAACATTTATAACTATGAAATCTATGCAACACAAACAAAGTAGTAGGAATTTTAATTCATTGCAATTCATCTGTTGGACTGATACTTTGCTATTATTGTAAACATAACAAGTGGATTGTGTATGTCGGTATTGTGAAACTTTCTTATTTCTTGCTAATTTTGTACAGGGATTCCTTGAAAACTGAACATTATTTTAAGAATTCATCCAAAATAAAAAGGTTGAAAAAAGTTAATATAGACCAAATTAATAAATGGATTGTATTTTTGTAATTGTCACGTGTTCTATCACTTGGTAATGATAAGTTTTATTTTTAGAAAGCCATTATATGATTTTAGAAGTTTTATAAGAACAACAGGAACAAATGGTTTTTAAAGAAAGATAATTGTTTTTCTATTCTACATCTACAAGAATGAACAGAACATCTCTACATGAATTTATTCCACATTCCTCACTTTCTTTAGTCATTTTAAAAATGAACAGTACCTTTTCCGGTCAGCCCATGGTCCATAATTAAAATCTGTTCCTTTGCCACAAACAATATCTAATCCCCAGCATGGTGGTAAGTCTTGCAATTTGCTGTCTTCATTACTTGTTTCTCCCTCATTGCTTTCATCAGTTTCTTCTGGTACAAGACCTGTATTTTGAAAAACAGTCTCCTCCATAATATATATTCAAATAACTCATAACTTAAAGGATTAATTAATGGTTCATAAAACCAAGTACATAATGGATTAAGAGACATTTTACAAGCCTACTAAAATTAAAAACCAGAAATATACAAAAATTCTAACAAAATGTATTGAAATATTTTGTACTGACCTTGAATGGTAAGAAACTTAAGAATTTAGTCAGTAAAACTAAGAATTTCTAAGATATAATAAGAATCAATCTTTATCTAAATACAGTACTTTGCTACATTGGTTAGTATTTTCCAATTGTAAAAAAGCACAGAAGAAAAAACCTGGAGGCCTCATAACTATAACAAATTTCACTCTTCTTGAAACCTAGATCTGTTACACAAAGAAATCCTACAATTAAACAGTCTTGAAATATGGACATGCAATCCAATTTCAGATGTATTTTTTCTAATATTTTCATCAAACCATTCCTGCCATTTTATATTAGTGAATGCAATACCTAACCTGATAATGGCATAATTATAAACATTTTTAGAGAGTTGGTTTTTTTAGGGGGGAAAACAGCTGATGGGTTGGGCTGGTGAGCTAATTTACTTAAAGATCAGCTAGTAAACTAAGCAAAGTTTGAAATGTGCAGTTCACTCTCACAATCATTGCACAGCAGCAACTCAAATAATTAGATGATTTAAAGTTAATTGTTAAATTTAAGGCCATTAGTAATAACTCTATAGCTATTTAGGATAGAGTCAAACTGGGTACCAATACATGATGAGGACCTAAGCATTTTTAAGTTAAAAAGCAAGGCTAAATTGAATCAAAATGGGCAGAGGTACTCTCTGTAAAAGGGAAAGGTTAACTATTCTATGAATCTTTCCAGTTCAAAACATTGAAAAAAAACTTGAAAATTGTTATCACACTTAAATGAGAAGATTCACACCTACCTGGTTCATCCATATAGTAATAGATGTCAACATCATTTGACTGCATCACAACAAAACCTTCTCCCATTAATCTTGGAGGCCTGTTATAAAAGTGAATAAAAAATAGAAAGGAAAAATGTAAACACTGCATTTATCAATGGGATTCTACCCTGTTTCCCCTAAAATAAGACATCCCTGATAATGCCCAATCGGGCTTTTGAGTGCAAGCACTAAAATAACCCCCTTTCTGAAAATAAGCCTTTCCCAAAAATATTTAAACGCATGCTCAGCCAGTCACCGCCATTTTCTCTGGTTTGCTCCACACGCCCGGAAATAAGGCCAAGTGCTTATTTTGGGGTTCAAAAAATATAAGACAGGGTCTTATTTTCAGGGAAACATGGTAGTCTATAGAAATTTACAATCCATATGTCAGTCTTTAAATTCCCTAGCAAGTCTAAGGGTCCCCCTGGTGGGGGGGGAGCAATCATTAGGATCAGCCATATAACCTCCATCGCTTATCTCCTTTCAGGAGCTATTCATCGGCTAAGGGGGGGGGGCAGCCTGTCAGCCCTGGGGCCATCTTTAAATTGGAATCTTCACTGCTGCCACAGTGGTGGATGGACAAGCTGTGGGAATGGGTGGGGGTTGTTGGAGCCAGTGTGGAGTGTATAGTCATAACAACATTTTTCCCTTGGGAGTCAAAAGTGTTCAGCCTGCACCTGGGGAGGCGTGACTGGGAGTCATCTACAGTGGGGACAGTGACCTGATTGACCATGTGATGCCCATGTGGATTCAGGAGAAGGAACTTTGACTTTACTTTGGGTAGGGAAACCCTGGAGCTTTCAGATTCCGGTTTTCCCAGATGTGCCAATATGACATCTCTAGTAAATTCAAACTTTGAGGTAAATGCCTCCCTTTGAGTTTTGGTTTCATTGGTGGTGTTACTTGGAACCTTGACAACTGCTACAAGACTTCTAATGAAAATTTCTGACTATTAAAAGATAAGTTTTAGCCTTTGTTTTTCTAATTAACTCACTTAAGAAAACCTTTAAAAAGGTCTTCAGGCAATATAAAAAATCTGGATTTTTCTCATGCTTGGACTGATCCAAAACATTGTTGCCTGATTCATCACTATTAAGATACTGATAAACATATTAATATTTTCTAGTATTAACTAAATTAATGCTGAATTAAAAATGTTTTTGTTTCAAAATAAAGATTTTAATTGAATCATTTGAAAGCATACATTTTTGAACTTTAACATGATAAACTTCCTAAAATTATTGGATTGTGGTAGAGAAAGTTGTAGCCAAACTAAATGTTTAATTGAAAAATTTTCACAGTATAATTTAAATGTTGGTTTAATTTTTTTTTTAAAAAGTTCTATCCTGTCCTATATTTCAGTCACTTATTAATAGTTTCCTGTTAAAATAGAATTTAGATGCACTCTGAAAGTATATATAAGTATAACTTTATTGTCGTTGTACATACACAGTATACCCATACAACGAAATTCACATAACACTCAAATCCCCAAACACACCCCCACCCACCACAAATTCCTCGCCCTGAACCACCCAAACATCCACACAATAGACCAAGTAATGCTGTCCAACAGCTCACTGATGGTGGCCCTTTAGTTCATTGTTTAGTGCAATTATAGCTCTGGGATAAAAACTATTCAGAAAATAGCACTATTCTTTTAAACAATACGCTCTGGCCATGATAAATATTTGGTTGTAATTAATACTTATCCTCTGCAAGAGGATAATCTGGAAATTAACCATCAAAAAAACAAAATCATGAGTTTTGCTAGGAGATCGAAAAGTTATGCCTAGCATATAGGCAAGCACTCAGTAAGGCAGGTCTCATTCTCCTATCTCATTTTATAGAGACACCATGACACTTCTTTAAAATTGTAAATTATTAAGATTCCTTCACTCCTAAATGGCTGGATACCCCAATCCTATATTATATGGTCTATGGTTTCAACTTATAATACCTACTCATCATTTTGAAGACCAACATATCTTGGACTTGGAACAAGCATAACTCTCACATTTTCCAGTTTTCCTTTTACAATGTGCATAAACTGATCCAGATGGCTTGAAGGTGGCTTTGTGGTATAAGTTAAGGAAGCATCATCAAAGTTAATACATATAGTCTGAGGCAGATAATGATTTCCAAAGGCTAAGTGGCCCTAATTTAAAAGAAAGGCAACCGTATGTTAACTCTTAATTCTTTGGTAGCAAGGCATTCTTTTTAAACAATTTTATTTATCATTTTAAACAAACCATATATATCACCTGTAGAAATACATATGAAATCATATGAACATGCATACACATATTTGAATCATGTCAAGTAAATAATGCTTCTAAGATCAAAATGAAATATTATAATGACTACTGAAGAAAGTGATCTTCAAAAACCATAGAACATCTAAAATGAAGATGATCAGGTTTTACTTACCGTGCTAACATTGACTTTAATTACAGGAATAAGAGATCTCCATGAAGATGAAGGGTCATGAGAATCACCTTTTGCTTTGACACTAAAGGAAGAAAACAAATTAAGTTTACATACTGAACAATAAAAAATAGAAGCCCCAAAGTTACATGCAAATCAACTTATATTAAGAAAATGGAACAGAACTTCATGACCAGAGGATTACAGAAAAACAAAATACTTGCAACATATATATATTTAAAAAGCTAAATATATATAACCCAATGCTATAATTTATGACAATTACCTTAAAACTTTCCCACCATGCATCCAGCCTTTCCCACCATGCATTAACCTTATGTTAATAATCACATAAATTAATATAAGTGTGGGATGGGATGGATGGGAAGCTTTATTTGGCCAAATGTGATTAGACACACAAGGAATTTGTCTCTAGTGCAGAAGCTTTTGGTGTACATGCAAAACAACAATAATGATCATCATAATAATAATAGCAATAAGACAGGGTAGTAAAGAAGATAACAAGAAGGATAATAACATACTACAGCCAGGCTAACTACATGGGTGAATATACATAGACCACATGTGAGAATTAAATGTTCAGCAGAGGGTGGTACAAGAGAAAAAAACTGTCCCTGTGTCTTGTTGCTTTGGCATGCAAAGTCCTATATATTTTAACATGCATCCGAAGGGGAGGAATTGAAAGTTTATGTCTAGGACGCGATAGATAGATATAGATGTAGATATTTTCTCAGCCCTCCTTCTGACCTGCACAAAATGCCGGTAATCCCTGGGTTACGAGAATTCCCTTAGCAAGCATTCGAAGTTATGTGATAAGCGCCCCCTAGTGTTTACGAACAAATTCCGAAACTACAAATGATGTAGCACCACGGCAGTTGTTCGCCCTTACAAACAACCACAGAGGCTCTGTAACATTTGTCCTGCCTATTCCCTTCCACTCTGCACTTTGGCAGCCAAAATGGAGCTTCAGAGTGGCACTCCCGTGCCCCCGGCGCTCCATTTTAGCCTGTGCAGACCTCACCCGGCGGTTTGCCAACCAAAACAGAGGTTTGGTGGGATGGGCCTGCCCCTCCAATGCACTGTTTTGACCTGCGCAGGCCTTGCCTGGCACTTTTCTGGCCAAAACAGAGCCAAAAGGATGGAGGTTTGATGTAGCTAATGATCATCTTCAGGCTTCTCCACACAGTTGCTGATTCATTAGCTGAGAACCGATTTCTCAACTTTTCAGAATAGCTTCTCTTTGGTACCCTGATCTCTTATGTTAATACATTCCTTGCCTGATTGTACAAAAGCCTATCTCCTTTCCTGTAGGCCTCCTCTGAATACAAAGTACGTTGATGAATGAACTGAAAATAACAAATGAATCAAAAATAATAGTTTTATCTTCAGTAAATATCTACAAAAGAAGTCATTAGAAAATTTCATACTTCAAGAGTGTCATGTGGGAAGAAAACTTGTATTAGTGGCACCTATTATTAGACCAATTATGTTTTTAAATACTGTAATAAAATTTTCCTACAGATTTTCCACTTAAGAAAACAATGATTCTAAAAATAGTGATGTCTTATATAAGGCTGAATAATGAGATAATTTTCTGCAAGAGCTCTTAGGCCAGAAGTGGGGAACTATGGCTCATGCTAAATCAGGAATTCTGGGAGTTGAAGTCCACAAGTCATAAAGGGACCATAGTTCCCCACATCTGTCTTAGGCCAGTAATCCCCGGGACATGCTCTCAGCTTCAACTCCTGTAATTAGGCTAAAATATGAGGTAAAACAAAACAATTGCAAGCAGTTCCAGTAATCTTTTAAGAATATTTTCCACTGTATTAAGCAAAACCTTTCAAAGTAATGCCCTGCCTTATTCTGCTACAATGTTTAATTAATTTTGGCTTCAATCCAGACAAAAAAGAAGAGAAAGCAGAAAAAAGATTATTTCTATTCCACCTGGGAGCATTCTCCAAATGATTTTCCAAGAATCAGAAAATTACCCTGAGCAGTTGTATGGCACAGAAGCTGGACAGAAACTAGGTATCATCAATCACAATACATCCAGTAGTATCTTCAGTCTACATGAGAGGTTTTTCAACAGCCTTAGCAAGATTGATTCGGTAGCTTCATCTTCCCCCAGCCCTCATTTCAGCATTTTCTAGATTTTAAGAAGGGAGTAGCTTTCTTTGAAATATATTTATCAATATTATGTTAAGGGGGACAATTTATGTATATGTCTGTTTTGTTTTTTCTTTTTATGCACTTTTATTTTGGTGTAGTCTTGTTTGCTTTTTTTTGCGTTTGTATATTTTTTCTTTTTTTGGAGTTTGTATTTTAATGTTTTGAATAAAATAAAAAATTGATTTAAAAAAAATAGCTTTCCAACCAGGAGGTAATATTTGATGGAGGGGAGAAACATAGCTGGAGCAATCAACCAATCTGTTATGATGGTCCTATATGGTATATACATAAGGCTAGTCTCTTTTGCCAGCATCATACCTGTGTCAGGACAATAGTAGTAGGAACAATACATTTTATACTGATATAGTTTCTGGCAACTTGGCGACTAGTGGACACACTTTAACTTGGCTAGGAGGAAAAACTGATAAAATAAGTATACTCAAAATCATTATAATCATCATCATCACCATCATCCTAGCCATTGTCTATCCACTCCAGGATGAAGGCCTCTTCTGCATGTTTCCAACCAATATGGTTTTGAGCTTTCCTTTGCCGGTTAGCCCCCCACCCCCCACCCCCAATATTTGCTGATGTTGCTCCATCTTGTTTTAGGTCTCTTTTGTGGATGCTTTTTAACAAGTGGTATCCATTCTTTGATTGCCTTAGTCCACCTGCCATCAGTTCTTCTTGCTATGTGACCAGCCTGTTTCCATTTCATTACAAATTAAAATGTATTGTTGTGCATAAAGATAAGAATTTCCATTTCCAATTCAATACAAAAGCTACAAGTGGCACAAAGAGCCATGGAAAGATACATGCTTGGCATCACAGGACAAGATAGAAAGACCTGCACAAGGATTAGATACTCCCAAAAACTGGACATATTTTATTTAAAAGAGTTCATCTAGTTACTATTGAGTTGTAGATAATGGGAGATATCATCTTAATGTATAAATGCTTCAATGTAAAGCATATTACTGAACAGGCCAATTCTTTCAAAAAATCCAGTGCACTAATCAGTAGGTACAAGCTAAATAATCACATGATCAAATTAAGCATAAACCACTTTCTGTACTGTATTCAAATGTCTGAAATATTAGATATTCCTTCAATACGGATTTGTCCTATGAAGGACTGAATGGCTAAAATGGTTAGTCTAGTAAGGAGAGATCTAATTCTTAGAACCAAAAGAAGGAATCTGTTTTAAAGCTTTGTTGAGTATTTTTTTTTTTTTAAAAATTAACTGGCAAATTTTAATCAAAATTTACTGGTAAAGCAGTAAACACCATAATCAAAGACTTATGTGAATAAACACAATCCTTACCTATCAAGATTTGTATGTGTTTGCTCTTGCCCATTTTCTCGTGCTTTTTCATCCTTTGTTTTTGGAGGAATTATGGTTGGCTCTAAACCAAATAATTCCTGAAGTTGTGCATAAAGATAAGAGCGGTTGTAGACGTGAAATTCATAATCATTCACCATGATATATAATCTTGTTTCTGCTTTAGGATCTATGGAGTTAAACAAGATGCATATTTCATTTAGCAAACTGATTTTAAGAGTCAAGTCACAAAACAAATGTAGAAACATTTAATTGCATGTATATTATAAACAAAATCATTAATTATATGCCACATACACAAGGATGACCTTCTAAAATAATTAACCAACCAATATGCATGAATAATGTATCTAATTCGGTTTGTAAACAATCACATGCATCATTTGTATTATCAGTCAACATTCAACAACAAGACTTATAACAATTATTTCAATAGAATACTGATTAATAGCTTTTGTCTAGTAGCCAGCAAGTAAGATTAAAATAAAATATTATTGATTAAACGCAAAATAGGTTTCAGCTATGGCTGGATTTCTTCTCGAAGATAAATAAAATGATTGGAAAGAATTACAAATACAGAAGCAAACCAAAAAGAACTCGCTGTTACCGTGAAGTCTAACTGACTTGTTTTGAATACCATATTTTTTGCTTCATAAGACACTCCGGAACATAAGACGCACCTTGTTTTTGGGAAGGAAAACAAGAAAACAAAAGATCTGCCTCTGTCTCCCAGCACGTGGCTAATCAGGGCTCCATTCCATTGCACCCACCACCGGTCAGCTGAACAACAGCTGGATCCCAGCCTCCCATAGCCCTGCCAATCAGCAGGCTGCCCAACCAGAAACAGCACTATTGCTGCCTCCTCTGTGCCTGCTGCCAGTGTTCCCTGCCTATCGCCACCGCTCGCCACTCACCACTGCCGCCTATCGGCCTCCCGGAATACCGCCGAACAGCTGTTCCAGATGGCAGGGATCGGTGCCGCCATTTGCCATGAGAATGGCAGCAGTGAATGGCGGTGGTGGCAATAGGCAGCGATCCCCACTGCCTGAAACAGCTGATTGGCGGTATTCTGGGAGGTCGATCTAACCGCCAATAGGCGGTGGCGAGGGCAGCAGCGGTGGCGATAGGCGGAGGCCAAAGAGGGCTGATGGATGGGGGCTGCCAATGGGCGAGGCTTCAGCAATATTTGCTCCATAAGACGCACAGACATTTCCACCCACTTTTTTTGGGGGGGGAGTGCATCTTATAGTGCAAAACATATGGTATATGTTTGCTGACTTAAGACACATTTTGGATTTTTTTGCATAGAAAAGCAAGATGTTTCTCTCTGTCCCTTGTTTTTGTGTCTTTTTTATCCATTAACATGCCATTATCCTAAATGGCTAGGGGGGAGATGTAAAATGATTAGTTGATTGAAGAGATCTGGGCAAACAAATAAAAGCAAATAAAGGCACCCAATGTCACTTTTATATGTATTTTGTATACATTTTCACCTACAACCTCTTATTTGCAAAGCTACTACTTTATCTGGAATGGGACAATTAGCCACAGGCACATGGCTGTGCCCATTTCACTGCAGTCCCGCCACAGTCAACCCAAGGCAGGCAAGCAACCTCGGCCCAATTCAGTGTGGGGCAAGTAGCCACGTGTCCCAGCAGCAAATCTACACACCAGAGAGTGAGCCATAGCCTTCCCATTGCATGCAGTCCCCCCAGCTCAGCTTTCCAAAGTGGAAACTGAAAAGGTAGGGTACCAAATGTGTTGTTTTTTCCTGGCAAGAAGCAAAATAATGTGACTCGCTGCGCTTTGTGTGCAGAGATCAGATCAGATTAATCAGGGTAGTGACTGCAATCCCAAAATGATTTGGACTGTGAACATATCACTGCACTGATGTGATCACTGGGGGTGTGGGGGGGGGGACAGAAGGTGGAAGAGTAGGAGACCCCTGATATTTCTGGTGGATTTCAGTATAAAGCATATCCTTTCTCTTCCCCTCCCTCCAGTGATCACATCAGGACAGTGATGTGTTCGGAATCCTAATAATTTGGGGATTGCAATCACTGCCCTGATTGAGTCTGATCTCATTAATTCTGACAAGGAGAGATAGGGAGAATTGAGAATAATTTATTTATGGTCTGGATACCTGAAAAGAAGTAAATTGTAATTCTGTATAAAGCGGCAGTGAACTTTTTAAACACCTTTTATTATAGAGAAAAGCTCTTAGTTTTATAACAGTTAGAACTTAATCTTGTATGAGGAACTACTAGTCCTCCTTTTTAAAAAAGAGATGATCTTTTTGAAGGGGAGGGATATGTGGGGGGTGGGGGAGAAAGGAGAAGGTGGAAAAGGAGAAGATGCCCTATACTGATCCCCCAGAAACATTCTCCCAATAAGATCAAAGAAAACATACTGACTAGATGAATAGTTGTATGACAGACCAGGATTATTGGTTTGGGATTGCAACATTTGTTGAAAACATCTTGCTGGACATTTTCATATGCATAATGTCATTTCATCTAGTTCTACCTGTGCAGGGCGGAGTGGAGGTTGAGATTTTTCCCCCTCTCTCCCTCTTTCTTTCTTTCTTTTCTTTCTTTCTTTCTTTGTCTCTCTGAGAGAATCACTTTCTTTAATGTTTTCATTTTATTTTCGCTGACTACAATTACAGAGAACACGCTCGCTAGGTTGGAGAAGCTTTCAGGGTGTGGTTGACAGTTTCTTTTCTGAGAGGGTTCCTTCATGTTTATCATGCCTCTTCTTTGGGGGTTGCAAAGGTGGCTGAAACTGATAATTCCAAAGTACTTCATTTCAGGTTCCTTTTCTTCTTTGTAACCTGACAGGAAAGTTGTCTTTAATTTCAGCACTACTTGTCACTCGGGTATTATGCAAACTTTTCTGACATATTCTTCAGAACGCAGGAAGCCTGATCCTGAAACTAAAAACAAATTCCTGATTTCTGGATGTGCTTGGAAGGACTCCATTATTAGCCAATCTCTCCCTTTCTCTGCCCACCCACCCACTGCCTTGCCACAAATCCGCAGCATTCAGCCAAGGGGCTCCCTGCAAAAGCTTGGAACCTCTGGAAGGCAACAGATTGCAGGGACTACCTGAATCACTCCTCTGGTTTGCCTTCTCCCATCCTATCCATCACGGCCATCCAAGTCCCTACACACAAAGTGCAGCCGGTCATATTATTCTATTTCTTGCCAGGGGAAACTACACATTTCCCCTCCCCCCACCTTTTCCGTTTCCACTTCAGGAACCTGAGCCAGCAGGACTGCGCCCAATGGGAAGGCAGAGGCCCACCCTTATGTACAAGGATTGGCTACCAGGACGCACCGCTACTTGTCCTGTGCTGTGAATTGACAAGGGACAAATGTCACTCAGCAAATCACCTGGGCCAAGGCTGCGCGGAAGGAGTGCCAGCAGAGCGCCAACTGAGGATGAATACCTGTGGTGGGTCAGCGACAGGGGGGCAGCGGTGAAGTGGGTGCAGCCATGTGCCTGCATGGCAATGTGTTAATTGTCCTAGACTTTACTCTGCCCTCTATATTGCATCCCCGTCCATTTTATTGCCATTTTTGAGTTTATTCTGTGTATAAATTACATGCACAGTCATGATTAAAGTTAGAGCATTAAATAAGATTAGAATGGCTCCTTCCACTTAAGACATCATAGAGTACAGGTAGTCCTTGATTTACAATAGTTCATTTAGTGACAATTCAAAGTTACAATGGCATTGAAAAAAGTTACTTACGACGGTTTTTTATACTTATGACCATTGCACCATCCCAATTATGATCATTGCAGTTTCCTGGAGTCATGTGATCAGCTTTTGCGACCTTCTGACCAGCAAAGTCAATGAGGAAGTCAAATTCATTTAACAACCATATTATTAACTAAGGATTGCAGTGATTCACCTAAAAATTGTGACTAGTAAAACGGATTAAAATTATCTTAACAATTGTTTCATTTGGCAAGAGAAATTTTGGGATCAGTTGTGGTTGTAAGTCAAGGACCTTGTACTACAGAAGGTCTCCCTTGTTGTGCCAATTAAAAGACCTATGTGATTAAACTGGACACAATCTCATTATAAATCTTACAAAATTTTGACATCTTATCTTACAAGGATTTTACTATTTATTAAAACCAATGTAATTAATTTTATTTAATGTGAAATTCACAAATTCAGTGGCATATATGTTGCTATAATCCATATCTTATATGTTGTTCTTCAAAAGTTTTCAAGAATATTAATTATCAGCTTAAATGAAAAGGTCAGGAAGCACTGTTACACGGCATGTTTAAATGATAAAAATTAATTGTTATAAACTTAGAAAATTAAAAAACTGTAAATGATTATAAATAATGAAATAGCATATGAGTGATTCACATATATTTAGCTTCATATAGAATGACCCAATTAAACATAATTTTGTTATAATTAACTCATTATTTTTCTTTAAAGACAACCTTATTACTTATCTACTCAGGAGACATGAACTCCTTTGATATTTCAATAAACTGGGTCTCTTAAACTACATTATATAACTAGCAGTTTTCTATGTAGTCTATAATTATCCAGAAAACAGTAGAAAATTTTCTTTTTCCCTAAAAACACATAAGAGTACTATTGCACACAAATCATTTTGAACACTTTTAATTGAATATTTTTAGCAAATTATTTATTCACCTTCTAACTATACACAATGAAGAAAGATATCTTCAGAATGTAACATTTTCAACTTTAGAGATACAGCAAGATAAATAAACAATTTCACCCTTTCTAAAAAAGCACGGTGAAGCAACTAGCTTTCCAGGACATGTATAACTTATAGCAAATTAAGCCATCCAAATAATTAAATAATAAGGCAGTAAAAATTTATCCTTGCTATTGGCCTGATGTCTAATGGGCTAAAACATAAGGAATCTAAGTAATCTCTTTTTTTTCTTTCAAAGAACCGGTTTCAGAGCAATCAGTTTCTTTCTTGATTATCACCTCTACAGTTTTTTCCAACCAGATTTCAAATGTTTGGAGATATTAATTTTCCTGATGGGAATTCCAATGATCATAGCTCCATATTTAGGGTACTTTAGCTTCAAACATCTAGTGAGATGATTTTAGCACAATGATCCTGCATTTCATTTATAATAGAGAACTATACTAACTAAAATTTTGCCCTTTTCAATAGGCATTTTGTTTTTTAATCTCTCCTGCACCGTATATCCATAATAAAGAACTCTGCCTATTTAAAACCCATGCTGCCCTTTGGCAATCACTGCAAACTAAGATAATGTAAGTGAACATAAAAGTACCTTCAAAAAGCATTGATTACAAATGATACTTCACTAATTTATTAGCTAGTAGGAAATAATGCAACCACAAATTCAGGGAAGCATTGAATGTGAAAATGTCAATGACCTTTCTCTAATAGGCTTAAATACCTACACTAGGCAGTTTCAAAATATTTGACTTTAAAATATATTTATACAACTTTTTTCCCAGTTCATTGCATACCTAAAAATAATGATTTTCTTTTGCAACTACAAATAATAATAATTTATCCTGTGGAATCATTTGTTTACTACAATATCTAGCAATATCTCTCTCCAAATGGCAGAAACTTACCATGTTGCTTCTGCTTTGGATTGTACATCTTCCACCAACGAAATATAATAAATCCATCTTGGATTCTAAAAAGTATTTACACAAATAAAGTATTTAAAACAGCTGTTAAAGTGTACCTATATTCTATATGCAATTAATAAGAAATTGTTTCAAATAACACAAAGGTAAATTTATCATCCTATTTTCGGAATCTGAAAAGATACCAAAGAGCTGAAATGCCAAAACACATGCATTTAGAGCTTCTTTACAATTTGTTCAAGGACCTGAGCTTTTCAAGCCAAATCTGCTCACATAAAGATTTATCTTTATAACTTTCACTAAGGTAAGGAAGAAGGGAATTTTCTATGCTGACTCTGCACCTATCATGAATTCCTGGATTTATAGGTAATTGAGCCCAACATTTCCATTGCCAAGCAAAACATTTGTTAAGTGAATTTTGCCCCATTATACGATCTTTCTTGCCCTTTCCTGTTGTTAAGTTAGTATCATGGTTGTTAAGTGAACCTGGCTTTCCCATTGACTTTGCTTATAAGGTCACAAAAGATTTTAATAGCCTATCAGATTTTATTTTCGTAAAGGAAGGTGAAATTATTGTTATCTCAAAGTCTCTTCCCTTTAACCACTCCAAATAGATTCTCTCAACTCTGATAGATCATGGATATATTGAAAGTCTAGCCATTCATGCTTACATTTCTATCACTTTAAAATTAGGTTTTTAACTCATTTAGACTATTTTGTGGAACTCATTTTCTCATCTTTTTTTAGGTAAAAGCTACAATATTCTTCATGTTGTGTGCCAGTTGTACCTTCTCCTGGATCAGGAGGCTCACAAATCGCTCATGTCATAATCACCTCGAGATTGTACTACTGTAATGTGCTCTACACATGGTTGCCCTTGAGAATATCCAAAAACATCAGCTGGTGCAGAATGCAGCAGTGCAGGAAAATATGTGTGCTCCTAGAAAAGCACATGTAACATTTGTTATCACTTTTAAAACTATTCATGGCTTGGGATGGGTTATATCAGGAACTGCTTCTACCCACTCACATCCATCAGTCCATTAAATCTGACAGAGAAGGCATGCTGCAGGTACCATTTACCAAGGACCAGTTCCAGAATCCAAGCCTTCTCTGCCATGGTGCCCACTCTAAGGATCATTCCCCCCACCCCTTCTGGAATCTGCCCAAGGAGCTACTGATCCAGTTCTACAGAGGAATTATTGAGTCTGTCATTTGCACCTCTATAACTGTCTGGTTCGGTTCTGCAACCCAACAAGAAAAACACAGACTTCAGAGGATAATTAGAACTGCAGAAAAAATAATTGTTACCAACCTGCCTTCCATTGAGGACCTGTATACTGCACGAATCAAGAAGAGGGCCGTGAAAATATTTACAGATCCCTCATATTCTGGACATAAACTGTTTCAACTCCTACCATCAAAACGACACTATAGAGCATTGCACACCAGAACAACTAGATACAAGAACAGTTTTTTCCCAAAGGCCATCACTCTGCTAAACAAATAATTCCCTCAACACTGTCAAACTATTTACTAAATCTACACTACTATTAATCTTCTCATCGTTTTCATCACCAATCCCTTTCCACTTATGACTGTATGACTGTAACTTTTTGTTGCTATCATTAAGGGTTAAATTGCAACCTATGACCATCATTTGTGTTGTAAATGTTGTACCTTGATGAAGGTATTTTTTTTCTTTTATGTACACTGAGAGCATATGCACCAAAACAAATTCCTTGTGTGTCCAATCACACTTGGCCAATAAATTCTATTCTATTCTATTCTATCATTCCAGAAGTCTCTCAAGACCTGACTGTGATGCTAGGCCTGGGAGTGGGGTGGTTTCAGGGAAATTGAAATATTCTTAGATGGTTCCATTGTGGTTAATTTTTAGATTTTTATAGTGTATTTTGTTTTTAAATAATTACTTAAATTATTAAATTTAAATTTAAAAATGTAAATAGAACAATTCTCTATATTTATAATGTTTGTATTTTATATATCGCTGTTTTATTAACTATTGTATGGAATCACTTTTTGTGAAATGGGTGGCCATATAAATGTCATTAACAAATAAATATGATTAATAGATATGGACCAAAAGATATCCATAGGTTAGACATCTCTACTATAGCTTTTGTGACTCAGTGCCATTCATAACTATTGTAATAGATCTGCTAGATTATTGTGATGCTACTCTAGTAGGATAACAAATTTTACTACATAAGGGAAATCTTATTTCTTTAAATTAACAGAGATAGACCCTTTTAGGAATTTTTGCATAGTTTTTTCTTTGAATTATTTTTCTTATTATACCAATGATAAAAATACAAAGGAAGATTCTAAATTCTACATTCTATAGAATTCTATATTCTAAACCTGTAATGGCGATCCTATGGCCCGAGTGCCAGAGGTGGCACCCAGCGACCTCTCTGTGGGCATGCAAGGCATGACCCCAGTTCAGTTCCGCCACACATGCGCACGTGCCTCCCACCGGCCAGTTAGTCTTCGGGTCTCTGCTGTGCATGCGTGGGGAGCAGGGGGCATCGGGGGGCACAGGCACATGTGGGGGGCGCATGCATGCAGGGGGCAGGGCACATGCATGGGGGCACACATGCATTGCATTTGGGGGGTTCAGGCATGCACACGTTGGCCACTCGGTCCAGAAAAGGTTAGCCATCACTGTTCTAAACCATATTAGGGCCTATCTTTATCTATATGCAATGCTATAATGGGAATAAAATTTAATAAAGCCATGACTGTGAAATAAACAGTATAAAAGTTAAGTACCTAATGGAGAAATCTTCTGTAATGTAATAGATTTCACGAACCATGATTTTTCCAGACAGAACAGAGAATGAGAAGGATCCTGCAATAAAAAGAAGGTTTCTGTTAAATCACAGAATACCAAGGAGTCCTTTAAGTTCTCGAGTTGTACTTCCCTACTTTCCAGAATAATCCAATTAAAACATCCCAGAAAATGAATATGTAATTTCTTTACAAATGAAAGGAAACCTATCACCATGATTAAGAGTAAGACTAGGTCAACAGTTTAAAGGTTTAAAGGGTTTCCCAATTCACTTGGGACCAACTCAAGCAGGCAGTGCTCATCTCCAATTTTCAGCCAAGGGAGCCTGCATTATCTAAGAGACACTTCCGTCATCATGTGGCCAGCGTGAAAATATGGAAATGCAGTAACCTTCCCACCAAAGTGGTACCCATCTTCCCACCAAAGTGGTATCTACTCGCATTTGTTTGCTTTTGAACTGCTAGATTGGCAGGAGCTGGGATGAGTAATCAGGGTGGATTTGATTTAAATCAAGTTGATTTAAATCACAATTTAAATCATTAGTAAAAAGACTTGATTTAATCATAATTTTTAAAGAGCAACTGTCATCTCTGTCCTGCAGAGGCTCCTCCTCTGACCCGCTGTTGACTCACCGACACTCCCAATATTGCAGAATATATAGCCTCATGCTACATAACCAGGCTCCATTTCATGCTGAATAAACCAAATTATTAATTTATCTTAAACAGAAAACTATCTTTAGATAGATTTTTATTCCAAAAGCATTTTATTAAAATAAATTTGATAAAAATAACAATAAACCCATTTTAAAAAATCAATTTTGTTAAAAAAAATCATCGATTTTTATCCACCCTGTGAGTAACTGGAGCTTACCCCATCACCAAGCACTCGGACCTTAGACCCAAGCTGTTGGCTTTTCAGCTGACAAGTTCAGTGTCTTAACTTCTGAACTACTCTTACTCCTAATCATATACCACTAGCAATCTTAAAAAGTATTCACACTTTCCCCAGTTCTTTTCCCCTTCCATAGTTTTTCTCTTCTCGGATAATTTTGAATCTCTGACATACAAACACTGCACTTACCCCCCAAAGAACTATGTGGGTACTAATTTCTCTTGTGTCACCCTAATGTTTGTCCTGAGCAATAAAGAATGTTCTTTACTGGAACACTGATACTGAACAGACTATAGTAGATCTAACAGGAAGGGTGTAATTGAAACATCCTATCTCAAGCAACAGTAAACAAAAATTAAAGGTACAGTTCAATATTTCTCATATAGATAATGGGTGGGTATCTTCAAAGCCCAGGAAACTCAAAACTCCAAGCTCAAGCACAAACTTTAACCTCTCTTTCAACAGTGCTTCTAAAAGGAGAAGGAAAATTTTGCATTTGCTGTATCTTCTTTCTTAAGGAGACCTCTTTTCTCTTCTGGCTCACAGGCAGATAACAAAGCCAAAATTGGAATAAGAGATATAGGAAATACCATCAATCTAAGAACTGGCAGGAACTACGTAAGAATTAAAATATTTATTTTGTTTTACAAAAAATGATGTAGTGCTTTTATGTTCCCCTTTTGATCCTATTTAACAAAAGCAACATTTAAAAACCATTCAAACTTTTAAAATGATTACTTGGTGGAAAGAAACTTCTCAAAGGAGGAAAATCCTTTTCCCAAACAAAATTAATACTTGGTTCAAAGAATGCTCCCAAGGAAGATATTTTCCCCCACACTCATTTGTGCAGGGGTTAGTGAACATTTAGTGTTCAAATTACTGATCACTAGAGCAATTTATTCCATTCACATGATGGATTAGCATGCATGGAAATGCAATTGATTGGGTTGAGAGCCTTCTGAATCCATCAAGCAGAGGCTCCTTTTTTCCTCTCTACTGCATTATGCAACACTAGTGAGGTCATATTCAGTATACTGCAACTACCTACTTTACTCCAAGGAAGAATCCCTCACTACATATGTGAATTCATGAGGAAAAAAGTGGCAAAATTTCCAGGTCTTCCTAGTTTATCTAACTGGAGAGAGAGTACTAAAGGTAAAATCCTTCCAGTGTGAAAGGCTAATTAAGAAATTCAAGCCTTTTGTTACATATATCAATGTTTCGGAAATGGTTAGGAATCAAAGAAAGAGAAGAAAAAAAGTGTCATTACAGCAGACTAATGGCCTCACATTTAGCCAATAATGCATATACACAGAGAGCCAAGATAATAAAATCAAAGAATGGCTCAAAAATGACAACTTGAATAATTTTTCATAAGACAATATTTAAATTTCTAATTCACCACAAGCTTATACAAGTTTTTAGATTGATGTAAATTTCCTAGATTTCTAGGAATTGATCCTCATTCATAGGCTCTGAATCAAACAGGAAAAACCTGCTCTGTTCCTCCCATTAAAATACAGATAAATATAATAAAATCTTACAGGAGAGAGAGGAAAAACAACCCAGTACTGGATGATTGCTCGGAGTTTATGTTTCTGTAATCTCATGGTCTTTTTGTTTTGAAACTTAAAATTTTGCAGATAGATGAAGTTGAAGCTTAAGTCTTTAATCTCCCAACCTCTTTAATGCGATATTTTCCCCATCCAATACACAGTATATATTGCATGTGCAGTGATTCAAGAGAATTCTTCAGTGTAAACAGCCTTGCTAAGAGTCTATGCATGACATGAATACACCCACAGTCCCTGTTTAGTCAAAAGATACCATGGATGAATTTAATATTTTGATTCATATTTGAATTATATTCCCAAATTTGCAATGTATAGGATACAAGAGACATTTCACATTTGCAAGAGCAGCCCAGATTTTAGCCACACCATTGCAAAGTAATCTCAGCACGGGATTAATCTTTTCATCACACTGATGTTAATAAAATAATTGAATGTATTTAATTTTTTCTCTTGCTGAAATCAATGGAATATAAAATGTGTAACACTGACTAGACTTTTTACCAATATAATATTACGAATGTGATTCAAAATATATTGGCATTTCATAGTTAAATCAAGATCACTTACCAATATGGATATAGCCATTTTTATGTAATCTGTTAAGGATCAATGTTAAAATAAAGCCAATGTTTCGGGAATTGTAATAAGTTAGGTAAATAATCCAGGCACAGGACAAAATTGTAGCTGCAAAACAAATATTAATACATTTAGAGCAATGGAAATTATTTTTAAAAAAACACAGAAGTGATACATTCATAACACAGAAACTATTTGAAAGTGAGAGAGACTCTCAAAGACTCAATGGGAAGCAATATTACCAAATTACTTAATGGTAAATGGGTTCTTGTAACCAGCCATACAATAGCCATTTTGCAAGGCTGCTTATGATCTATTCCTAAAATTCCAAATATGCTCATTGGCACACTGTGGCTGAGGACACACAGCATTATCTCACCTCCTTGTCCCAATCTCATGTGTGAAATAGCTTTATAAAACAGTTTCATATAAAGCTGCACAGTATTATTTTGGAAGGGCAATGTCAATTAGTAATTATACTTTTTAAATAGCTTGACTGCCTTAACGGAAGCTTTATTCTGACCAGATTACTGCAGATAACACTACATTGAGAAAGGGACAAGACAGGGATGTCCCCTTGTCTCCGTTACTTTTTATTTTAACATTAGAAATTCTTTTGAATAAAATATGTGGTTCAGACTGGATAAAGGGTATTACAATTAAACATCAAGATTATAGGCTAAGAGCGTTTGCAGACGACTTGGTTGTTACTGTATCTCAACCAATATATTCAGCTATTGGTTTAAAAGAAATAATTGATCAGTATGGTAAAGTATCTGGATTTAAGGTGAATCAACAAAAGATGATAACTAAAAATATGAACATACAACAAAAAGAAGAGTTAGAAAGATCTACAGGTTTTTAAATAGTTAAAAAGGTTAAATATTTAGCAATATATATTACAGCTTCTAATGTGAAATTATATAAAAATAATTCTGAGGTATTGTGGCAGAAGGTACGGAAAGAAATGGAGAACTGGAAGAAGTTACAATTATCTTTGTTGGGGAGAATAGCAG